>NW_020188126.1:624897-625102 GCF_900000015.1 Plasmopara halstedii
AACCTCGTCCTCAAGGGATCGAAGAGCATCACAAGTCCCTGAACGGCGGTCGACCCGGTCGTCACCGCCCGCCACCGACTCTTCTCGATGAGAACGGTGACGTCCACTATCACGTGGAACGTCTTGTTGGACGACGTCGTCAAACTAAATATCTGGTGAAGTGGCGGGGATATCCCGACTCCGAAAACTCGTGGGAGTTTGAGGC
>NW_020188126.1:625112-626032 GCF_900000015.1 Plasmopara halstedii
GACTACTGATAAAGATCGGAGCAGCAAGACGGTCATCTCGGATGATTCAGGTAAAACTCCGGAAACCACCGGGAATCCACGTATCCATGGAGTCACAGCCGAGATCCCTCTCAACAATGCCGCAGCGGTCACTTCCGGCGGGAGCGACCACGAGGCGTGACTTAAGAAGCGACCTGCGTCCAATGATCCCTCTGGAGAAGGAAGCGTTAGCGGCATGGGTACGAGGCACTCTTGTGCTGGAAGATCCACCAGTCTTCATCCAAGCGACTCACAGTGAGGCAATGAAAGCCTCATTCTTGCAGTTCTTTGAGCAGAATCTGCAAGGAAGACTCGTAGCGACAATCCCACCGGAGGTTTTCATTGCCAATCACACCGCCGAGACTACCCTGCTCATAGAACTACGAAAGGCGTTCGACTTGGGGCACATCAAGGTGGGAGAACTAGCCAGAACCTCAATTCGAATGGATTATAACCCCCACTCGGCGGGTCACTTTCTTCCTCCCGTTGAAACGACTGCGGACGCATGGCACGGCAAGACAATCAGGTTCAAGCACGCCAATCTCAAGCTCATTGATCCGGACAGACAAGCGGAAGATGATCTGCCGACGGATGATACTTCAACTGAGAAGAGGAAGAAACATGCACTGAACTACCAGATTAGGGTGCTAACTCACGACCTGACCGCCTTCAAAGTGATGCAAATCATCGGCGCTGGCACAGATTGCGGCATACCCAGAGTCGCGAGACAGACCCCTGGCTGAATTCAAGGCCTACGATTCGAATTACTTTCTGGTGATCTTCAAACCCGAGAAGTGCCCACCACAACTGAAGAATGTCACCCACGTTCGGCTGGCAAGTCCTTTATCTTCATTCACCACGTCATGTTCAATCAACGCATCCCATGCTTTGCTTGTTATGAC
>NW_020188126.1:626042-626159 GCF_900000015.1 Plasmopara halstedii
TAAGCAGTGATGACGAAGAAAGAAAAGCAGAGAAGCGATTATGAGGGTTGAATGCTGGTATAAAAAAGTATATACTGACGATATCAACAGCTACAAAAGTCAATTTGCAGCAAACTT
>NW_020188126.1:626169-626290 GCF_900000015.1 Plasmopara halstedii
GAAAGTATTGGATGATCGATACTGGTCGAGACTATTATTTAAACCGGAGTAAGCATGGACATAGAAATGCAGTGAGGTTTAGAGTATGGTAGCAATCTGCGAAGCTAGTTATTGTGTAAGA
>NW_020188126.1:626300-626448 GCF_900000015.1 Plasmopara halstedii
CACACATCTTACAAAACTATTGGATGATCGATACTGGTTCGAGACTATTATTTAAAGTCGGAGTAAGGATGGACATGGAAATGCAGTGAAGTTTAGAGTATGGTAGCAATCTGCGAAGCTAGTTATTGTGTAAGAGAATGAGGAACCT
>NW_020188126.1:626571-626733 GCF_900000015.1 Plasmopara halstedii
ATTCGTAAAGCTCACGTGCAGTCAACCCAATCCGTTCTCTTGTGACCTTCTCTCTGCGAAGACCGCGGTCGATAATAGCGTCCAGCAGTAGGTCCTCGAGAGTTCCTAAAAGTGGTCTGCGACCACCACCTTTTAGCCGCTTTTGGTATGGTTGAGCACTCA
>NW_020188126.1:626861-627209 GCF_900000015.1 Plasmopara halstedii
CGAACAAATTTCATTTTTTCTGTACATGTATTTCGCTTCGCGCCAAAAGCACCACTATTGAATTTGCCTAAAATTTCAAGGAATCATTTCATCATTTTCTCGAGTATGGTAACCACAGTATCTAACTTTCGATCTCTGGCTAAGTGTGCATCACGAAAGACAACAAGTGCGTCTTCTATCGTCACAACAAAGTCAACGACATCCAGTGTTCGTAAATCTCGTAACATTGGACCTTTGAAAGGAGTTGTTGCCATGGTGGACGTACGTGTGGGTATTGACGCAGATATTGACTGCAGTGATATCGTATCCCAAAAGTTGCGTGAATTGGGAGCGTCCACTGTGAAGCGC
>NW_020188126.1:627557-627654 GCF_900000015.1 Plasmopara halstedii
CCATCAAGATGAACACAGAGCGGATTTTCTTGTACCAACCCGCTGCAGCTTGTTTCAGTCCATACAAACTGCGTCTTAATTTGCACACCAAGCCTTC
>NW_020188126.1:627664-627881 GCF_900000015.1 Plasmopara halstedii
CGGAGCGATGGTTTGAAGAACCTTGATGTTATTTGCGCAGGGGGCTACCGTTCCGAAAGTGACGGGTGTCTCCACAGACAAAACACCGCGAATGTGTGTATGCTGCCCGGCTGCTTGGAGCTCTGCTCCCTCGTTCTAAGCATAGCTGAGATCCATGGGCATAGGCCTGCTCGACGAGCTGTTGGAGTGTGCATTCCATCCAAGTCGTGCCGACTTG
>NW_020188126.1:627891-628409 GCF_900000015.1 Plasmopara halstedii
AGGGACTCCTGTCCAATGCACCGTTGGTGTCTACCAACTCGGACATTCCAATCTCTAGCACGTTGACCGTCTCGGTCCATCACTCTCGCTTATAGCGCTTTTGTCTCCTAGCAGAGGTTGGTTCATGACTTGCCAAAGCTCCACCAGGAGACATGCGCGTAGCGCCCAAGGTCTTTGGCCTCTAATCAATCCATGGCTCGTGGTGTTCCAACCATGCCGTTCCTAGGATGAGGTCATACCTTGCATTCAAGTCTAGGACTAGACAGCGTTCTACGCTATCAAAGCCAAAGAACTTGACTACGAGGTCCAAAGGGACCTTCGGGACCGTGACACGCGTCCCCGTCGCTAGGCAAACAGTAACGATGTCACCCACGCGAGCTTTCAGAGCCTCAGCATACAGCTGACTTCCTTCCATCGTGGAACGTCTAGCATAATTACCCGACGCCCCGGAATCGATGAGGATCTTCCATGGCTTTTTGAAGCCCTTTACGGTCGCCTCCACGACCAGCAAGCCCGGC
>NW_020188126.1:628419-628526 GCF_900000015.1 Plasmopara halstedii
GAGGAGTACTCAGACAAACATAGAGGAAACTTAAATGTGTTTAAAGTAAGTGATTTAGTCCTACTAGACACTAGGAACTTACCGCTAGACGCCGTAAGTTCCGTCGG
>NW_020188126.1:628536-628901 GCF_900000015.1 Plasmopara halstedii
TGATCGCGTCCTTCTTCTGCGCCGACATGATGTGTTTAACACTTGGCGATACGAACCTATCGTCTTGGAGAGGCCGCAGCTGTGACACGGTGTCTTGTTCATCCAAACGAGCAACTCGAACACAGTTCTCTGGCGGGTGATTGGTGGCGATTGGCGACGTTCATCTCGAAACAATGTCAGCCCAGACATTCTTCACACCCTCAATGTGCTCGATAGTGAATTTTATGTTCGAAATCCGTAGAGCCCATCGCAGGAGTTTGCCACGTGTGTGACTTTCGATATCGTCGGTAGGACTAAAAATTTGCATCAGGTTCTTGTGATCGCAGTAGATCTGGAAACCTCCTTCTCTCTCCAAGAGGTAATCC
>NW_020188126.1:628980-630156 GCF_900000015.1 Plasmopara halstedii
TAGGTGAACCTTTCGACTGGGATAACATCGGCAACATGGAGAGTTTACTTCTTGTCCAGCTCATGTCCAATCGCGTTCATGGTGAACGGAGCTGTGTGTGACCAAGTGCTGTTTGACAACAAACTTCATCCGGCACACGGCAAGAATGCTCCCTTCCGTTCCGACCGTCATCCATATGGTTATCGCTCGCACCATAGGATCGATCTTGGGACTGTAGACAGTAAGTTTCCCTCCAAAAACCCAGCTTCTGAGCAATCTCAGCAACAACGACAGCAAACACCACAGACCTATGCTCAGGTTACACGTGCGGAGTCGATACAAACCTCGTTGCAAATGGCAATAGTGGAGAGAAGAACACGAGAAGCGCAGCCCCAACAGAGAGCTCAGCATGGTATTTCGTCGGTTGAACTACAACTGACCAAGCCAAGATAAAATTCTGACGTACTCTCAATTGTCACATTTGACGTTTCCATGGCAAGATAACTCCACCTGGAAGTCCCAGTCCACAAAATAAACCTCCAATGTTCCTTCTGACAAATGAAAAGGATGACTTTTCCACCGTGACAAACAAGAAGAAGCGCTCAAGAAACGAGATCGATTATCCAACATGCTCGTGAAATAGCGACCACAGCTTCTGGGTGGTGATGCCACAGCCAATTACTTCCAGGTGCTGCAGTCTATGGAGGTATCCTTCGAAGCAAAGAATGTTGTCGCGGACAAGAAGTTCGGTCCTCGATACCAAGTTGTTCCTGTTGATGTGAAGCGTCCAGAGGAGCTTAGTACATCGACTGAATCAGCATTCTTCGTCGAAAAGCACCACACAAAGATAGAAAAGCGTCAAAAGCGTCTCCAATCTTGGAAGTGTCTGAGTCGATGTTAAACGATGAAAACACAGCACTGCTCAATATTCTTCCAGACTGTCTTGCTCGAGCAGACTCTCAAGTTGACGGAATAACCAAACTCATTGACACCGTCACAAATCCAGATCATATCATCAAGAAGGCAGTGGACTCGCCTTTGGCGTTTAACAGCGTATTGACGTTAAAGATGACTGGCTCTGACCATGGCGTTGGGGAGCTTGCGCAGCTACACGTGATTAACTGCGTGCTGAGTGCGATACAGCCGAGCGAAGATGTCACGTTCAACACAAAGTGGAGGAAGCTCATGAAGACGACA
>NW_020188126.1:630166-630297 GCF_900000015.1 Plasmopara halstedii
CATAATGCAGCGCTCGACCAACTATACGAACGATTCGAGATTGGTCAAATTTCTAAGCTTCCAGGCGGTAATCTTCGCGTCAAAGTGAAGACTAAGGATGCTTGTGTGAAGTTGGAACACACCACGATCAA
>NW_020188126.1:630379-630444 GCF_900000015.1 Plasmopara halstedii
ATATCCCCTAGCAGCCGACTGTCCACCCAATGACTGGAAAGAAATGGTGGATGAGCCGATAGACT
>NW_020188126.1:630454-631045 GCF_900000015.1 Plasmopara halstedii
TCACGCGCATCTGATGGGTCGTGCTCAAGATGCCTCGGATTTTGTCCGATTACGCCATCAATGGCATACAGCTACAGCTACACAACGAGAGCAGTGTTCAGTGGTTTTCGTGCCACTCCACGCGCATCACAAGGGCCTCGCCCTCGATGCATCGGTCCTTGACCGACCATGCCACGCATGACATGCAGCGACTGCTTTGATACTCGAGCAGTGCTCTGTGGGTAAGGTGCCACACGTGCATCACGAGAGCCTCGCCCGCGATGCCTCGGCCCTTGGCCGACCATGTCGCATATGACATGCAGCGACTGCTTTGATACTCGAGCAGCGCTCTTTGGTTTACGTGCCACTTCACGTGCATCACATGGCCTCGCCTACTTGGCCGACCATGTCACGCATGACACGCAGCGACTGCTTTGAAACTTGAGCAGCGCTCTGTGGTTTACGTGCCACTTCATGTGCATCACATGGGCCTCGCCCTCGATGCCTCGGCCCTCGGCAGACCATGCTACGCATGACACGCAGCGATTGCTTCAAAACTTGAGCATCGCTCAGTGGGTTACGTGCCACTCCACGATCAGCCCGCGAGCCACG
>NW_020188126.1:631055-631648 GCF_900000015.1 Plasmopara halstedii
AGACGTAGATGTTGTTGAAGTATGATTGTGCATACGCTCAATGGGGCCTGAACAGTTGCATCACAAGACGATTAATTGTTGCTGGTGTATTTGACAGCCTTTGGGGCATCATCAATCACTCCCAGAGCATTCCACTTAGAGTACTTTCCGCTGTCAACGGAATATCACTCGCTCTAATGAGCAATTGGTAATAACTAACGACCAAGTCGAGTGCGCTGTACTTTGTACAGCCAGCCATATTGTTGTAAGGAGCATCTTTTCTAGGAATCGGTGTCTGTGCCAGCATTTTGGTTATTGTTAGCGTGAACAATACGCCACTTGCCGTTCGGCTTCGGACAAAAAATGTGAGTGTCGAATGGGGAGGCTTGCTCTCACGCACCATTCCTGCATCGTCACAATTTTTAATGAGCAGGCGTGGTACGGTGTGTTACGCTGTATTTGGCTCCCGAAATCAGGTCAATCTCATGACGCACGCCTCGGTTTGGATGTAGGACTGACAGCGGGTCTTTTGTGATGACATCTTGAAATTCTTTTCCAAAAGGATAGTACGGATGCGAAAGATCCTTCAGGATCGACGATCCACTTTGTGCGTT
>NW_020188126.1:631734-631942 GCF_900000015.1 Plasmopara halstedii
CGGTGTTTGTTGGAACATCGCCAGCAAAACTTTGACCGCTTTAAGCGTCTTTGTAATGATAGAAGCAACCTAATCTGACGATTTTCCGATTTGACATGGCGTAATTGCTTTCAGCTGTCAGCGATATTACTTCGCAAGAACACGAAGTCTTCGACTTCTTTACGCACGGTGAGGTGGCTGACATCAGCTAGCCGTTCGACTATTCTTC
>NW_020188126.1:632448-632634 GCF_900000015.1 Plasmopara halstedii
GAAGCACGACCCAGGAATAGTGCGTGAGAGCAAGTCTCCCCATTCGACACCCGAATTTTGTGTTCTGAAGCCGAGCGGCAAGTGGCGTATCGTCATGCATACAATAAACTCAGCGCTGCCACCAATTCGGCACAAACGCCGATTCTTAGGAAAGTTGTTCTCCGAAACAACATGGTTGGATGTACA
>NW_020188126.1:632644-633189 GCF_900000015.1 Plasmopara halstedii
TCACAGTCGTGCGGGACACGGGAGGACAGATAAGAAAGACCATATCGTTTAATTGAAAGAGGTGCTCGAGTGCATGCGCACGAATGAGCTGCATGCAAATGCAGACAAGTGCATTGTCGGCGCCGAAGAAATCCGAATTTTAGGGTGCTTCGCCGGAAAGCGTGACTTTCGAGCGGATCAAGGCCACTGTGGACTGGCCGGTTCCAAAGAACTAAAAGGACTTGCGCAAGTGGCTTGACCTCGCAAACTACTTGCACAAGTACAGCGAGAAATATGCAGAAATGGCACAACCATTGTCGAATCGTCTCAAGATGGATGCGAAATGGTGTTAGAACACTGAGCATCGGAAGGCTTTTGACGGGGTCATAGACAGCCTCCTTCCACCAATACTGGTGTTGACAGACCCTGATCGTCCTTTCAGTATCGCCTGTGATGCTTCGGACTTTACTATCGGCTGTGCACTGCCGCAAGCAGACGCCGAGGGGCGCGATCGGGTGATCGCGTTCGAATCTCGCCAGCTTAAGGATGCGGAAAAGAACTTCCCA
>NW_020188126.1:633199-633333 GCF_900000015.1 Plasmopara halstedii
TCTCATGATGAGTTTTGGAATTTCCGTATCCTCTATGAGGCCCACGACACCCCACTCGGTGGACATATCGATCTTAAGAAGACGTACAACTCTGTAAGTTGCCACTAATTGTGGCCCAAGCTGTACAAATGAAC
>NW_020188126.1:633343-634725 GCF_900000015.1 Plasmopara halstedii
CTCGTCCTTTCAGTATCGCCTGTGATGCTTCGGACTTTACTATCGACTGTGCACTGCCGCAAGCAGACGCCGGGGGCTCGATCGGGTGATCGCGTTCGAATCTCGCCAGCTTAAGGATGCGGAAAAGAACTTCCCAGTCCACGACAAGGAATTGCTTGCGATGAAGTATGCACTTGTCCTTTTTAGAGTGCACCTGCTCAGTTGCAAGCCGTTTGTGATCTACACAGATCATATGTCACTACACACTGCAGCTCAGTCGCCCCACCTCTCGCAGATGATGGCTAGGTGGCTCTCCTTCATCGCAGAATATAACTTCGTGTTGAAGTAAAATTTAGGAGAGCGGAATGCTTTGGCTGAAGCATTGTCACGCAGACCGAATTATGAGCTTGCTCATGTCATGACGATGACGCCGTCAGTGATGGATTTGATCGGCGCTGCATACGCGCGGGTGATGATATGTGCGTAGCGCTGCTACGGGCTCTCGGAAGCAAGGGGTTTGGAACATTGGACAAGGAGTTATTGTCGTGATTGCGCGCTCTGATGCGCCGGGTTCGATATATCAAAGTTGCTGTATAATAGCACCGACTCGACGGATATGCGTGGCGTCATAGACGCAGTCGACGCTGGTATCTTCTGCTCTAGGTGCACAAGCAGAACATTTTAGCTCGAAAACACATTTAGGCGCGCGCTGATTGCTTCAGGTCCTTTCGAGGCGAGGTGTTGCACGCCCTCAGGGTCAAACAGAGACACAGCTATCTAAAAACATGAATTGTGGTCCCTCATGATGAGTTTTAGAATTTCCGTATCCTCTATGAGGCCCACGACACCCCACTCGGTGGACATATCGATCTTGAGAAGACGTACAACTCTGTAAGTTGCCACTAATTGTGGCCCAAGCTGTACAAATGAACGAGCACCTATGTGCGCACTTATAAGACGTGTCAACTGGTGAAATCCTCTCGAAACGCGGTGGCGCCGCTGGCCAATTTGCCGGTTTCCTTTGGGTGCTGGCAGTCCATGAGTATACCCTTTGTGTTTGATTTGCCGATGGACTCGGCGGGCGGCACGGGTGTCGAGGTCTTTGTAGACTATTTGAGCAAGTTGACTCATCTTGCGGCGGTGCCGGCGGTGTCGGTACAGCAGAATATTTGCGGATCATATCTTTTAACAACATGGACTCTCGGAATTAGTTGTCTCTGACAGAGACCCACGCTTCACTTAGAAATTTTTGTCGATAGTCTTCAATGTGCTGGGCACCAAGTCGACTATGTCAACAGCGGACCATCCGCAGAACGATGGTCAGACTGCTTAAATCGCGTTGCTAAAGACTTCCTTCGCAGCGTCTGCGCTGAGACGCATAGGCACTGGAGCACCATGCTGCC
>NW_020188126.1:635916-636174 GCF_900000015.1 Plasmopara halstedii
TCCAACTTGATCCACCCCGATCAAAAGGGATTCGTCAAGGGCTGCTCGATCCACCACCATGTACGATTTCTCGCGGATCTGCAGGAATTGGTGACAAGTCGAGACGAAGAAGCGTATGCCCTGTTTTTGGACTTTGAAAAAGCATTCGATCGAGTGAACTGGGACTACATGCTCCGTGTGCTCGAACGAATGGGTTGTGATTCAAAATTTACAAAGTGGGTGCAATTGCTGTACACCGATTCACAAGCCCACCTTGTC
>NW_020188126.1:636184-636662 GCF_900000015.1 Plasmopara halstedii
ATCAATCTTAGCAATTCGAATTTGATGGCGCTGAATCGAAACGAGACCTGTCCTCAGCTCCCTGGTGTGCACGTGCTTGATCGAACCGAGTCAGTCAAGTTTCTTGGTATCCCTTTCAGTCAGTCCCCAGTGAACAATGACATTGTCAACTTTCTTGAGCAACGCTTCTACGACGGCTTCAAGATGTGGTACCGACGGGCTAGGACTCTTTGCGGTCGGCTACTGTTAGCGCAAACGATGGTCTTGTCTCGCCTGTGGCACTATACACAGCACGTGTCGATTCCACCCTCTGTCGTAAAGAGGTGGCAGTCAATGCTGAACAAGTTTGTCCTGAGTTGTAAACACGAACGGGGCACAACCCATATCCAACTCATTCCGCAAGAGTTTTCTTTTCTCCCAAGGAGATAAGGAGGACTGGGAATCCCATACATTGAAGCACATTTGAAACGACAGCGACTTCAGTTGTTGCTTCAATTCA
>NW_020188126.1:636795-637668 GCF_900000015.1 Plasmopara halstedii
GACAAAGGGAACTGCTTATCAGAAATCGTGGGAACGTGCATCCCATGCCACACGAGGGGTTGCCAAGCGAGCGGCACAAGACCGTAGACACGTGACAAATGATATACCAGATGTGATGCAAGTTTACGAGGCTGATCACAAGACACACGCGGAGGCAATGCGCAGCACGAAAGCTGAAGGATGGGGAAAGGCAATGCTCGAGGAGATTCTCGCTCTCCAAAACAATGGTGTCTGGAATGTAATCAAGCGACCGGCTGGGGCCAACATGCTGCAAAGTAAGTGGGTATTCCAGATGTGATCCAAAGGTGCGGCTGTAGGAACGGGCAAGTTTCGGCATCGATTATGCGCTTACCTTCGCTACGGTCATGGATATGTCAGCAGTAAATGTAATCGTAGGCCTTGCAGCGACGTGGGGTGCCGGCAAAGCATGGTAACATTTCGAACGCCTACATAAAGTCCGACAAGGAGAAGGACCTTGAGATTCTGCTCCATGTGCCTAGCGGTATGACCATCAAGGATGAACAACTGAAGAAGCTTGGTGCGACCAACGCAACCGAAGCCGCGCTTGAGCTAAAGAAGAGCCTGTATGGACTGAACCAGGCAGGACGATTATGGAGTCAATTGCTACACGCAAGACTCACTGACGCAGGATTCAAGCAGTGTATCAGCGACATGTGCCTGTATTTCAAGCACGAGGATGAAGTCTTGACAGTGGTTGGCGTCTACGTCGACGTTCTCCTTGTTACAGCAACAAGAGCTGCAGCGGTCGAGCAATTTTTCGTGTCGATGGCATCGCTTTCGATCAAGAATCTTGTACCAGTGTCGAAGTTTCTCGGTATAAGAGTGACGGCACTCGACACGCACGCATATGTC
>NW_020188126.1:637678-637742 GCF_900000015.1 Plasmopara halstedii
GGTGGCCATCAACCGATGCTCAGCAGGTCTCTTGGATTGACGTTCGAGTGCGGTACTACCAGAA
>NW_020188126.1:637752-638224 GCF_900000015.1 Plasmopara halstedii
TAAAATATCAAGACACTAGAGATCCCCAGCAGCGTATGTTCGAGATAAATATATGCTGATCGACAATTACACCTAAGCTGCTAATTTTTGGGTATGTTTTAACTTGGAGATATGTTATTAGACCTCAAATCAACCTACTCAAGGCAGAGCCGCCTGGATTTAAATCAGTAGGTTTTCCTACGGCATGTTGCCCTGTTGTGGCCGAGCACCCGACAGATGGTGCACTTGTATGCCTTTCTCACTTTTCCGCCAACCTCATCATGGGATCTGATGCGTCGTTTCCATCGACGACCTGCTTGTCAAACATACGCTGCTGGGGAGATACTAAGGTCAGCTGTAAGCAAATCGTCCTCAGGGAGATACTAAGGTCAGCTGTAAGCAAATTGTCCTCAGGGATCTCTAGTGTCTCGAGATTTTCTTGGTACGAGGCCATCTCCATGGCACACGCCTTCAATGTAACGGTGAACCAAGA
>NW_020188126.1:638234-638774 GCF_900000015.1 Plasmopara halstedii
TGATGAACGTGGACTCCTGCAAGACTACATGAAGATGAATCCCATGCTCTTTGGAGATAATTTTTAACTAGGTGAAGACCAAATTCACGTGCTGGTAGTGGTTCCGGTACGTGCAGTGGAGTATGGCACATGGATGCCGATTGACTTGTCTACCTTGGATCCTCAAGTTCAATTAAAAATGTGGAAGTCAGTTGTCAGAGTTTTTTCAGAAGTTGAGTGTTCAGGAACAGCAGTGGTTGTGGATGAAACGTCGACGCACTTGTATCTGCTGACGAACTTGTACATGTGGGTCGACAAAACATTCACTGATCATCTGAGTGCTGAATTCAGGAAAGAAGTCAATCGGTATCTGAGATGCCACCCCCAAATGAAAACATGTTATGGACGCTAATGCTGCAAAGCAACCACGTCTTCACGGACGGCAGCGATGCAATTGTTGTCTATTTTGGATAAGTTGTGGTGGAGCAGCTCTTTCCCGATCCGACAAAGCTGATGGAAGTTCACCGATTCAGTCTTGACAGTGACACATACTGGTTTAGT
>NW_020188126.1:638784-638972 GCF_900000015.1 Plasmopara halstedii
CGGAGGCACTTCCGGACTTAAATTCGGGTGATCTTAAGCAGAAAAAGAGGGTGCAACGTGTGGTACTCAATATGCGTTTTTCGTCAGTGCTCCAATTCAGATTAGTGTGTTTGAGCTCCGGATTCGATAGAATACATTTTGGTCATTACCTTCAACCCACTCAAATGGTATGGAAACGCCAACGGAGC
>NW_020188126.1:638982-639542 GCF_900000015.1 Plasmopara halstedii
ATGGGACCGATGATGGGACGTAGCTTGGAATATTATCACGATTTTACACCATGGTCATGGAACAAATGTCCAAATTGTCGAAATTTGCGACGGAATGGGGGTAGTCGAAGATCCCTAAGTTTTAGACATGCAAGTGTTGTTGCGTCTTAAAATGAATTACCGTTGTCGAGCATTGACACATCCACGGTGGCGGTCACATGTGTAAAGCACGACATTAATACGTAGGAAGGAAATCATGCGTGTAACTCGATGCACAATTGTGTCAAGAGCGATCTGTCTATATTTCTGCGGGTGGTTGTCCAAACACGATTGATATAAACAATGGCGTGAATTTCTTGATTCAGAAGGCAAACCCTCAAGAGGCTTATCAAACCTCTTCATTACGCCTGAAGCTTGTCAACTATTGCAAACTTAGTCTTTGTGAAGGACAGTTTGGCAAACAAGTACGGTGTCGTTACTCATCGTTTGAGATCGTGATGAGCATGCTACTCAAAATGAAAATTTTCTCGAGGTTAAGGACGAGCTAGTGATTGTTGTGGATGATAAACTTCGAGCGCTTG
>NW_020188126.1:639595-640249 GCF_900000015.1 Plasmopara halstedii
AATTTGTGAATTTTATATGAAGCACGAATGTGCTTTTTCAAGTCATGAATATAATCAAAGGATCGTCTTGGCGCAGGACATAGAACATTACGCTGGCAAATTTTTCCTTACCGTAATTTTCTACCGAGAACGACAGCAGCAATTTCAACGACGCAATCGCTTGAACAACTTAGAGTGAGAGTAACGAGTGATCGATATTAGTAGAATTTTAAAACTGTTTAACTAACAATTGCTATTTTGCTATTTGACAATGCAACCTCTCGATTATGAATGAGCAACGTCTTTTCGATATGATAGCGTTTCGGCCGCCAACCTCAAGGTAAATTGAACAGATTTGACCTCTCGGATCAGCGTCTCACGGTTAGTGGCAAGATGTCTAAAACTATCATACCAGCTCTAGTAAACCAGAAATTCTCGCTCCCTTGGAGCTCGTTCCAGAATATACTTGCTCGAGTAAAAATAGTGAAGCTAATCTGTGCGATCGTTGGTGTGGAAGGTAATGCGTTTCCTGTGGACATTGATGCGGATCAGCTGGTGGGAGACCTCAAGAAGGCAAGAATGGCGAAAAAACCAAAGGGAATTGACGCAGACAAGTTGAAACTTTTTTTGGCCAAGACGGAGGGTGGCGCGTGGCTAGATGAGGCTGGCGTAGCT
>NW_020188126.1:640259-640841 GCF_900000015.1 Plasmopara halstedii
TAAATTTGCCAGCACCCGCTCAAGGAGCCATTGCTGCAACTGGATGTCATCAGTGAGAAGGTTGACAGTTGTTCCGATTGACGTGGGCACCTTCGAGCGGCGCACCTTGCCTTTCCGCACCTCCGTAAGGTACGTAAATTCGGTTGACGTACTTCTGGACTCTGAAGAAGAAATTGACTGAACGGCCACGCGAAGACTCCCGTCGTCTTCTCCGACAGCTAAAGCCTGGGTGGAGAGCTCAAATGAGAACTTGTCCAATTCCTCCCAGTAATTAGGCGACGTAAAGGTTAATGGATGTGAGATGGTCCCAGCCAACTGACGTCGAGCCTGACGCTTGCGTGGAGGCGATGCAAACGCCAAATGGAACGATTGCTCAGCGACGTTTTCTCTAACCTCTCCAATAGATGTTGACGCGTTGCCCGCGTGCGAATCGGTAGTAGCCACCATCGAAGTGCTCGCCATGCGTTCGGATATCGCCGACGCCGAACTCGACGAATCCACTGCACTTCGACACCGCTTCTCGGCTCGGGGAGCGGGTGTTACCGCGCCACCTCCCTGAACACTGTGGGTTGGAAGGCTGAA
>NW_020188126.1:640851-640961 GCF_900000015.1 Plasmopara halstedii
AATGCCAGAGGTGACTGTTGACTTCGGGTCACGGTACGTGAAGTTGAAATATATTGGCTGACAGCCGTGTCCAAGAAAGCTCGTAAACAATCGGCTAGCCACCGCGTCGC
>NW_020188126.1:640971-641336 GCF_900000015.1 Plasmopara halstedii
ATTGCTTCAAGACGCAGCACACAGCTTTCCCGATAAGCCACTCTGAAGCCGCTTGAAGCGCGCGAATGTGGTCGACACAGGGATTAGTTAGTGCCATGCTCTCCACGTGAGACATGATCGTATGACCAACTTGGCTCCGTAACAGGCCGAGTAGGGTATTAGGATGAAGCAGGCGCAGCGAAGCACTTCTAATCCACGGGGAAGAAAATCCACAAATAAGGTGTAGCCACTCATCGTTTGCGTAGATTCCAGGCGCAGCGGCCATGACCAGGAGCTCGAAAAGAGCCAACGCTTCCGAGGTTCGATTGAGTTCAAATTCCTTAGTGTCAAGCAGCCATGTGTCTGCCACCCGGAAGAGCTCTGCC
>NW_020188126.1:641346-641865 GCF_900000015.1 Plasmopara halstedii
TTGTTTGCTGCATCAAATCGATATTGTCATGCAGAAACTCTACAAAAATGCTGGGTGTCATTTCTACAAGACCCTGACCTCATTGATCTCATTTTTGCGTCGACAAAAGAATCTTGTGGACGAAATGCAGGCAGTATGCCCTAATCTTTCTGCCACCCGGTGGACCTCTATGTCGAGAGTTTCCCGGTTCATGGTCGAAAAGCGATCCGAGATCATGCCTTACATTGACCAGACGAATGCGTCTGAACGAGTTAGCGAGCAAATCACCAAGTCTTGGTGGATTGTAATTGCTGTCGTTAGTGAGATTTCCAGTCACGTCAGCGAATGTGTTGAAGGTTTACAAGGTCGCCGAGGCGATTTACAACAACAACAGGCTGCTGTCAAATCACTCTTAACACGTTTACAGCGATTTGCGTTCGTGGAGCGCACTCCCGAAGAAGCTCACCCTACTTCTCAAGGCTTCGTTACTTTCAAGCAATGGCAGGTCAGTCACGACGATTTGATTGGTCTAATTCAAGA
>NW_020188126.1:641949-642465 GCF_900000015.1 Plasmopara halstedii
ATCAGTCACGACGATTTGATTGGTCTAATTCAATACCAGGGTATCTTCGCCAGCCAAGCATTGGCCGAGTTGGAGCCGGACCCTCGTGCTGAGGTAGTGCATGTTATAGGCGAAATCTTATTGAAAATTGTTGACGGTCTGAGCTCTTTCGAGGCCTTACGAGATGAGGTTAATGATGCTAGTAATGCGGATATGCCTCCTTGCTTACCGCACGAACTAATGACGCTGAAACCACGAGATGTTGTTCAGATGATTTTGAAATACCGTGATCGGCTGGCGGTCTCACTGCCCCAGAGCTCTATTGACTTGATCGTGGATCAACACAAACAGCTGCTGAAAGTTATCGATCGTGAGCAAAGAATCCGGAATGCGTTGGGCCGTATGAACGAGCAGACGGGTTTCTTTGAAGCTTGGAGTATTCCAGGACTGAAGGACAGATTTCCTGAACTTATGGAGTCCTTTGGAGGCTTAGCCTCTCCTTTCCCTAATACCGCCACGGTTGAAAGCGATTTCTCT
>NW_020188126.1:642542-642756 GCF_900000015.1 Plasmopara halstedii
TAGGTTGAGTTCCTGGTTTGCGCTAAATTTCATGCTCGATGCCCTCTCTTACCGGAGGTGTCTCATTCGGAAGTCCCGTGCGAAAAACTGTATTCGCATGCTTACGCAATGTTTCATACGCTGGATTATCCTTGAGAGCTTCCCATCCTTGACTTATAAAGCGTTCAGCCTTCTCGGAGTCATGGGGGTTAATGACAAAAATTGCTTCAATGTC
>NW_020188126.1:643038-643120 GCF_900000015.1 Plasmopara halstedii
CCGACTTTGCCACAATTCTTGCAAGTAGCCGTCTTCGTCCAGTCATCGTTCTTGTCTTTCTTCTTCTCAAAACGCTTTGTAT
>NW_020188126.1:643199-643360 GCF_900000015.1 Plasmopara halstedii
AGCAAAGGGTACTGGAAATTTCCACGCTGCCTTCTCGATCACCCATTGGTGGTATCCGCGATCAACTGCGCACCGCTCGAAACCCGGGAAAGAATTGGGAAAGGTGGAAGAAAAATATTAAGCGCCAATTGCAAGGTTTGCAAAAGAAGCTTCGGATGCAA
>NW_020188126.1:645102-645752 GCF_900000015.1 Plasmopara halstedii
AAAACTCAAGCGATTTGATATCTCAGCTAGTGACAACTTGAAAGTGTTTGAGTGTGTTAACTGCTGTCGCCCCATCGATCAAATGCTTCTGGTTTAGTCACATACGCTGTAGCACGTCTAGAATTGCTAGAAACGCAAGCGATTTGATATCTCAGCAAGTGACAACGTGACGAACATTTGAGTGCGTTATCTGTTGCCGACGCATAATACGAATGCGTCTGGTCTGATCACATACGCTGTAGCACGTCTAGAATTGCTAGAAACGCAAGCGATTTGATATCTCAGCAGCTGACACCGTGACGAACATTTGAGTGGGTTTACGGTTACCGCCGTATCAATCGGATGCTTGCGTTTTGATCAGGAACGCTGTAGCACGTCTGGAGGTGCTAGAAACGCAAGCGATATGATATCTCAGCTATTGACAACGTGACGAACATTTGTGTGCGTTGACCGTTAATGCCGCATCGATCGAATGCTTCTGGTTTAATCACATACGCTTTAGCACGTCTGGAAGTGCTAGAAACGCAAGCGATTTGATATCTCAGCTGGTGACAAGGTGAGAACATTTGAGTGCGTTTACGGTTACCGCCGCATCAATCGGATGCTTCTGGTTTGATCACATACGCTGTAGAACGTCTGGAAGTGCTAGA
>NW_020188126.1:645762-646011 GCF_900000015.1 Plasmopara halstedii
TACAACTGGCTTTCTTCAATTGTGGAGCGTCGAGCATATTTTGACCAACACCCCGAAGTCGAACATGATTTTCATGGCTTCTCAAAGCCCTTCACGGTCGCTTTCTCGATCAGCAAGCCCGGCTTGCATACACGTTCCGTGCTCAAGGGCACTTCGCTTTTTGGAGCTTCGCTCTGCTGCCCTCTACCGCCTTGAGGATCAGCAGAACTCAGTTCTTCCCCAGTAGGGCGCTCCGCACCTACTGGGTTT
>NW_020188126.1:646021-646878 GCF_900000015.1 Plasmopara halstedii
TCAGGAGGAGGCTTTCGGCGAGCTGTTGCATGAGCATGGCATGGGCTCGGCCAACCCCACGCGGACGCCTATCGGTGACGATTGCTACGATGAAGTCACGCGCTGCTGCAGGAAAACCCAGAATCCGGGTCACCAAGTATTCGTTCGTTTCAGTCGCTGGTCGGCAGTTTGCTTTGGATTGCACGATGCACGCGTCCAGACATTGCGTTTGCGGTTCACAAAGCCACGCGCCAGACACATGCACCGCGCGTATGAGACTAGAAACTCGCAAAGAGGATAGCGCGCTATCGTAGTGGCAGCAAGGCGATGATGCGGCTTGATATGCGCACTAACACCAACCGCAACGAACAAATAGCGCTCGAGTCTTACAGTGATGCCGACTTTGCTGCCGACAAGAGAGACAGAAAATCGCTCACTGGTGCCATCGTTTTGCTAAATGGGATGTTTGTAAGCTGGGCTGCCAAGAAACAAGGTGACGTCTCTTTCTCGACTATGGAGGCCGAATTTGTCGCGGCATCTGAGACGGCACGCGAGCTTCTTGGTATTGAAAAGATGCTTAAAGAGGAGGGACTTACATCGACTCAGCCTATGTCGATGCATGTGGATAACGAGGCCACGATTCGCCAGATCGAAGGAAAGACTTCGTTTTTAAAAGCAAAACACATCGACGTGCGCCTCACGTTTGTTATTGACTTTGCTTGTCGCGGCGTCGTTGAGATGCGTTACGTCCGGTTCGTGCTTATGCTCGCGGACTTACTGGCAAAGGCGTTAGACCAGCACAACCTTGCGGAGCTGCGCCCGCTCGTGGGGTTGCGCTAGTTATGGCGGCGGGGACACGATCGCGAGGAGGAGTGTTA
>NW_020188126.1:646888-647067 GCF_900000015.1 Plasmopara halstedii
GTTCGGCTTCCGAACACAGAACGTGGGGGTCAAATGGAGAGACTTGCTCTCACGTACCATCCCTGGGTCGTGCTTCGCACGGAAAAAGGCGCCAATGACGTCGCACTGCTCCTTGGGTAGAGGCCATTGGCGCGTTACGCAGTATTTGGTTCCCGGAACCAGGTCGATCTCATGACGCA
>NW_020188126.1:647077-668228 GCF_900000015.1 Plasmopara halstedii
TGTATGAAGGGTTCGCACGGCAATTTTCGGCGAGAGTTGAAGTCAAAACGGGGGCAAAATGTGAACCCGAAACACTACAAGACCTCCGATTGGCCAAAATTCGGCTAAACCGAAAAAAAACTATACAGTACAGTATGACAGATTATTTAGCCAAGCAAATTGATAAGTCTCCTGTCTATAATAACATATATAGACGTCCTTTAACTGATTTGACCTTCCTCCGACAGAGCCGCAGCAAGTCACGTTTCAGGTATCAAAGCTAGGTGTTCGCGCGTGAGAATGCGCACATACGTGCATTACCTCAACAAGAAAGGCACTCCAATGTGGGACGATTTTAAACCAACAGATGTCATACATGCAAACTGCCTAAAAATACATATCAGATTATTGTCTGTCAGTTAAAGGCGGCGTGAAGTGGTTGCTTATCTTCAGAAAATTAACCTTTTGTCATTGTGAAGGCGCCAGATTCTCTACCAGAGACAGTAGTGGTTACCCTCCTAAAAGTGAGTCTTCGAGCCGGTGCGGATCGCACCTAGAACCTACGCGTCCATTAGCCTTTTAAAAAGTTGTGAGAGTCGAATTCAATGCGATGTCAATCTGGGCAGCGAGGCCAGGATGAAAAGCAAGAGTAATAACCTTACGAATGAACAAGAGGGGATGGAACTCGGCCATGCTGAAACGAAGGAGAGCAATGTTCTAGCTACGTGGAGCTTAGACATGTTTGCGGTACCTGTGATCCTTGCGAATCGGGTGGGAGGTACGAAGGGTCAAGATTCTACGCAAGGGCCATTGACGAACGTCATTATGAATTTTTAACTCCAAGTGAATCTCGGGGATATATTCAAAAATGGGTTCTGTTGTACCTCATACAGGCCTTCATAAATGGAATACAGCTCAAAGAGAAGCGGTTCTATGTTAGAGAGATGAAGCTCGCAGACTTCAGGATCGTTAATTGGTATTCTGTATGTTCATGCTTTGTGCAGTCAAAAATAATTCTTGTAAATCTAGGGACGTCAGGCAATTACGTTTTACGAGCGACTGTCGAAACGTGGTCAGTACATGATTGCATCAAAGATGACAAATACGGATACGAGGTCTAGACGGGATACTCGTAAAATTGGCAAAGGTTCTGCTGAATCTTTAAGCATAGTTGAAGGGCTCTGACAGCATGAAACGCTGTCTAGTCCTAGACCTTGAATCAATTTTCAATATTTTTGGTATTGCGGGCTGGAACGCCACGATTGATTGTTCGACTGGAAGCCAAAATCGCCAGATGTTAAAATCGCTAGATGCCACGCTCTTCATATCCTGATATAGGTTTGTGGAGTCTTGAGCCCACATCTACCAGATAAAAGAAGCACTTTTGACGCATGTAAGAAGCTGCAATTCTTCCTTGTAGAACATTAGATCATCCGATTTGTTTTTAATGATATTGCTAGCTTCCTCGAACAAGATCGTGCGGTTAGGCGCGACAGTAGGCTGGTCCCAGCATGGAAGGAAATAAGCCATTTCATATCGCGGTCACCAGAATGTATCTTGGTTTAACAATAGAAACGTAATCCCCTGACTTTATTTCTGTTGGGACCGTTGAGAACAGCTATTGGGCCCCGCCATCTACCGTGCCGCAGTCGATGGAACTGAAGTGAGACTATAAGACACATGTAGAAGGACCCGGTCCTGATATAAACACGATAATATTATCTTTATTACAATGTGACGGCAGCACTACCATGTAAAGTTCCCACTGCACAAAGCTTTTAAATCTCCCCAGGCAACTATTAAGCAAAATAAGTGTATAGTAAATAGATTGACCAAAATAATATTAGAAGCTGTATGTGTTTTTAATTGTCATCGGCAGAAGCTCTTATTGAGCTGAAGGAAATACTACCCACGGCGGAAGGTCGTATAAAGTTGGAGAAATTATATAACGGGCAACACTTACCTTTTTATGGTGTCTCCACATGCATATGTGACATCTTCCGCTAAGTCATTAACACTCTATGTGATACACAATGCTAATTTCTACTGGGCATTTGTACTCATGACGACGCCGACGTGTCTGTTACTTCTGATGTGTTTGGCGTAACCCAGTCAACTCTGCTAGAAGCTTTCCACGTTTTTTCAATCTTGATGTCTTCATTATACAGCTTCGTACACTCTAATATCGTATTGAAGTTCTAACTGAGGCTCAACTTCAATACTTCCGTGATTGTGTGAATCACTTTTATAGAAGCCCAAGATCTAATTGCTACAACCTCTGGCAGCCCTTGGGGTGTTTTGCATGTGACTTAAAAAACAATCGCTAGTCTTAATTTGATTGCAAGTTCTTCTTCGAGACCCTCAGTCATTTTACTTTACTCCAACTAAAATTTTCCTTTTCCTCACGCCGAGAGTCGCTTTCTCGGTGCACAACGTGTTTGTTGTGTTTACGGGACTGTTGTGAGCAGCACCTGATAGCAATTTAGGCAGTTTTTCCGACCAAAGTCAGTATTAGTCTGACGATCATTAAGCACATCGAGCATTGCTGTCCAAGCCATACTCATGTCCTTGTCAGAGCTGCAGGGAGGAAGTTGGAGTACCGCTTGGCTCATCGGTATCGCAAAGTGACGTACCGACGAGCAAGACGATTTCTATTCTGGCTTCACAGATTGGATGTCATTCCAGCGGACGCGAGGGGTCATATAGGAAGCTGATGTTGTCAGCGTAATGTCGTCGCTCTCTTTATATGTTCAAAAAAACGCGACCGTCGGTTTTATGCTGCACGTGATTATGGAATCGTCAACGCAGGTTCCAAACCCTGTTTATTCTTTCAATACTATTCCTCTTAAGCCAAGCGTGACTTCGAAAAGTGGTGGACACAACAGTTGGTCAAACAAGATGCAGCTCTCACTACAAGTCAGCTGCGAGGCTCTTTGCAGAAAGTGCTGCTCGCGGTGTCTAACTTTGCGGGTCTTGCGAAACGTGTGGCTAATGGTTAGCGTTTTGCCGGTCTAAACTGCTTTCCCAGCAACAAATGCTTCAAAGAAAAGCTAAAGAAGGCGTTTGAACCGCTACAATTCAAGTTTTATATCCGTGTCAAGATGTTGATGATTCGCTAAGAACGTTGCGACCTCCACTCGTATGCACATCGTACGAGCCATAAATCGTGCTATACAGGTTTAGATTCAAGGAAACCAAATTCAATAGCTTTGTACCAAGATAAATGCGTTAGTCGGTTGCTGTATGCGATTGTTCAGGGTTCATAAAAGTTCTGTACAATTTGATGCTCGGACTGTGCGCCCTCGCAACGATGAAAAATGTTTCGTTGTGGAAGCCGGGTCATATTGCTCGGAACTGCAGAGTGTCGGTTGCCGGGTCGGCAACGGACACTCTGATGATGGTTATCCCTCTTTGCGGTGTTTAACTTTGTTGTACACTACAAGTTAGGTATGACGAACATCTCTGCTGATGCGTTGTTTAGATGTCAGAACTATGATCCAAACTCAAAGGGCGAAAACATGTACAAGTTATGTCAGCAATCCGAAGGTGTTCAGACGATAAACGTGCAAGCTACGACTACAGTGCGGGAAGAAATTGTCGCGGGGTACAAGTCTGAAAACACATGGCATTATTTGTTGAAGTACAAAAGAACCCTCTCGACGAATCACTGCAAGGCTTTCCGTCTCGCACAAGATCCCATGTTCATCGTATTGGACACAATGAAATGTTGTTCATGCGGCTGATCACGCGGATACAGCAAGGACAATTGTCCTGATCACGAAGATTTGCGTCATCGTCTCTTATATTAGTAAGATGACAGTCCTTCGGGTGGCCATATCAGACGTGTTGGAATATTTCTGAGTACTACTATTGGCCACACATGTTTAAATGGTGAGTAAGCTTGTAGGGAACTCTGAGATTTACCAGAGAGTGAGCCCATCTGGTTCCACATAGGTCCCACTTCGGTCGATAGCACAGCTGACAGCTGAAAGTCTGTGAGTATGGACAAATTTTCGGCTTCCGCGTTACACACATAGATGCAGTTGCATCCTTGTGTTAGTGAAGCGATTCAGTAGATTAGTTCATCTTGCGCCTGTTTCAAATAAAGGTATCTAATCGAAAGCTGCCAGGGTCTCTATAAACGTTGTTTTCCGTCTGCATGGACTTCCTGTTTGGATCATTTCTGATCCAAACAGGAAGTTTGCCGCGCACTATTTGTTTATTGGATACCACGTTGTTCATGTCAACAGCGGTACACTTTGAATCAGACGTTCAAGCAGAACGTGTAAATCAAGTTTTAAAATTTGCTGGTACGCTTTCAATGAGTGAAGTGAGTTTCTCGCGGAGTCGCATTAAACAACCCCACGCATGTCTACATAGTTTATTCGCCATTATACGTAAATTATGGAATCCATCCAAGACTACTTGCTTTCATAATGGGCGAAGTCTGTATCTTGAGTGATGAAGGGACTGTGACTACAGGGTCACAGTCAAACTCGAATGCTGTGACATGGTTAACAGAAACTTTGACTCAATGAGACCTTCAGACGACATGGCAAGTTGTGAGAAAACGCAAGTCAAATACCTTGTTGTAAGGCGACAAGGTTGTGAGATTTGATGGAGACGTAGTTGTGGCGGTTCATGATCTGTTACAAAGGCAAACTGATAAGAGCGGAAGGGAGAACAAGAAAGTAAATGAGTTTTACAATCTTGTACTACTTTACAGAACAAATCTGCCGGAACATGCAGTGTCCAACTTGAGAAGCAGAAAGCTTTGCCAAGGGCCACCGGACCGTTCAAGGTCTTAACTGCAATGATAATGCTTATACTCTAGCCATCCCGACGCGCATGCGCCCGCCCTCGTCTTACATTGAATAGGTAAACTAAAGACGTATCTTCGGAGTGGATCTACCGATCCTACTATACATTTGGTAGAAGGTGCAGCTGGTCATGAAGGTTTTCCCAAATGACTGCAAAGAGCAACCAACTCTTCACTCATCGTCCACTCGATTCAAGAGCGTCCAAGGACATCAAACGGTTGCTTCTATGCTGAATCCAATGTTCGAAGGCGAAAATGGTACTTGCCCTTCCGGAATGGATCGTGTCGAGCATGAATCTTTTGTAACCGAAGTGCAAAAGCATTACGCAAAATCGTCAATTATAATGTCAAATTTCGAGTTCTGCTCTGCAATCAGGTTTATAGACTCTTGCTAATATCTTCAAGCGTCGATCAAAACTGATGCAATGCCTCAATTTGCTTGCAACAAGCTCTCTTCTACTTTCAAAGTGGCCAATTATTTTTGCGTTCTGCTCCACCACGTCTGGTTGATCATCACGGAGCGTGTCATCAGATTGTCAAGTCTATATGTGGTCACGAGGACTGGCCTACTCGTCGACAGAGGAAGAAGCAATTGAACATTAAACGCTGCTATAAATTACGGCGGCTTAGCTTTCCGCCGGACGCTGAAACATGTAAAACTCAAAGATTTCCAGTCTGAGGTTGCTGACGTGATTCGCAAATAAAAAATAACTTGTATTGCTGCGATACGACAAGAACGACTAGAACAAAATTTGTTGCGAGTGTTCTAGAACGTGTATTTTAGGCTCCCTGAGATACATTCGACAAGATGATTAATCTCGAGTCGAACAAAAGTATCCCACGACTCGAGCTTTGCTATCACGATCGGCCGAGATCGTCGTGCCGAGCATCTCGTGCCAAAGTAAACAACACCTCGTAGAACCGAATTCACACACGCTTCTTAGGAGTGTCAAATACAAGCTAGGAGTCTTCAGTTATCACTTCTGCTTCGGCCGTTTTGCTTTTTTTACCGCTCGGTCGTTTCGCTTCGTTGTTGAATAAAAACAAAATACTTCGGCAGGTCTGATACAGTGTGCAAGGTACGCTTTTAAGAATGAAGGGGATGATGATATGGGCCATAACCAGCCATTTCGTGTTGGTGGATTTATGAGATGAACATCGCTATCGACGTCATTGTGACGACAAATGACAAAGGGTAACAGTAACACAGATTCAATATGCACGTGAAAAAACATTATTCGATGATGTCGCAAATGTCATCTGGACTGACTGGCGCGGAATGGTTGGTTTATTAACTACAGAGATGGCGAGACAGACGGGTCTTTTTTATTGGAAATAAGTGGATCGCGCCATTCACTTTACGGGAAACTTCTGGCGACGACTACAAGTTTCTCACGTTTTTTCTGAGTTCAACCTAAGTATAACCATGATTCAAGGTATCAGGTATAAGTATAACCAAGTTATTATATGTCAGGCTCATAGGTTTATTTTCGCATGACATAAAATTTCAAGGAACTCGAGTATTTTAACCACGTAGCTTAAGAAATCATATTTGTTACTACTGCTTTCCTATCAAGTCTTTCTCTCATTCGAAATAGTGAGCGCCGTGTTCGGGCTATCTTGAATAGCCTCTCACAGAATTGTAAATTGTTGCTCTGTCTACGAGACCTCTGTATATTATTGGCTCACAGGATCAAAAAGAAATATGGATCTAATGATCCCAGCTAACGCCGAAAGGTTTTGCAGTCGCATTGAGATGTTATCTTGAATCTCAATGCGACTGCAAAACCTTTCGCGGTGCGCTTGCGGTTGGCGGTGCCAAAGAAGCGCGAGTTTTTTTCAGATCAATTATGAAAATTTGTTGAAACCTATACAATTTATTTAGCCGAAACTCAACGATTGACAACAGTTTGCGCCAGTATTGCAGTCTCTTCACGCAAGTACTGCAGAAAAAATTGTCCTTAACCCGTTTGTCGTGTTTCGTCTGACATCTGATTGTGGATGACAAGCGGGTAGGAGTGCCAAGAACCTTGAACAGAGTTAGTCGACGCTTTGCTGTACAGACCATATCTCTATCTGACACTATGTTGTCGAAAAAATATGTTGTCGGAATTGGCTATATCCACATTAAAAAAACACAATACTGGCTTTACCGAATGCGTTTCTTGGAAAGCCGGACATAAAGTATAATCTAATAATGGCTAATAAAGGCCTACACACTGCCGAGTACGGTAGCTAGTTGATAGTACTGGCACATGCGACGATTTAGCCCGCTGAAACATTTCACATGAGTAAGCATATGTGTTCACCCACGAATATATGTTGTGTAACCTTTACATAGCACCCACATAGAAGATTGTTTCTCTTTTCCGAAGTAGCCACGTAACAAAGCCTTACTAACAGTTTTTTCTGGTGGAGATCTACATCTAAACGCATCATTGCACTACGAGCGTCATGCTGTGATGCAGCAGCTCTTGAGATAAGGAAGACCGGTGCAGGCGTTCAGACCCGCGCTTCGATAGAGCGACATCTCGATTCCCGAAATTCAAGATTTTTGAGAGTTTAGGCAAATCAAAACATCTTGTGTCCGACCCGAAAAGCAGTACGTATCGCCTCATCAATAGAGGACGGTACCATGGTGGCATTTCATAGACGAGGCATTGCAAGAGCGCATTTGCCATCAAAACTAACCAGTCTGTGTTATCTTTTGTTTCAAGAGTACGAACAGCAAAAATAGTCATCATGCCTATTTCGGTGAGAGCTGTCGCGGTGTGTGCTACGTCGAATAATCTCTAAAAATCGCAAACGGCTTAGAGCCAACCAAGTCCATTCTGAACATGACGAGGTCGTACTTTATTGAAAGTAGCTATTTTTTTGTGGAAAGGAGAGCGTTTTTGTAGTCTTAATGCCAGCGAGACCCAAACACGATCACGAGCTCGCTATTTGCTTGTAGCAAAAAAAACTCCTTCTGCAAATGCTGAAGCTTCAACGATGACGTAGCCTGGTCTTTCTGGATATGAATAAGACAGAATCAAGGCACAAATGCCGCTCTCTATTACAGTATCAAAACCCGCCTCTTATGCACCATTTGCCTTTTTCATACGGAGTATCGGTTTGGCCATTTTGGCATATCTTGAATTGGACTTGTGCAAGTAGCTGACCAGGTCAACCCACTTTTGATCAGAGGCACTAGCTAATTCAAAATTGCCTTTATCTTCATGTGCACTACCCACTCTGCTTAATGATGAATTGACCAGGAAATTTTTCTGGAGGCCGAAGAACATTTGTTGGTATCGGCGAATTGCGAATCTAAGCAAATACACTCATACGCTACTTGCGATAATCTAATTTCTTTTACACACCCAACTTCCCATGCTCTGTCAAAAAGGGTTGTGCGTAGCTGCGATGTGACCTAAATAGCTATGAAGAGGCAATTAACCGTCCCTAGTGTAGAAGACAGTCCTACCGTCGTTAGATGTCCATTCCAGAATATCTCACACAGCGAGATAATCTCGATGAGAGGAGCATCTCTGCCTCTCACAAGCAGTTCATAGTATCCTTCTATTAGGTTGAGAATGCTAAATACAGCGCAACAAAGCATGCTGTTTCCTTCGCACCTTTTATTTGAATCGGCATTTGCGGGGTGATCTTGCAGCAATACAATCTGCATGCACAATTTGCCACTAGCAATTAGCTGGCTGACGTAAAAGCTTGGCACAACTATGGAGTTTTTTTCCCTCTCACCGAACCCTCTTTATACTTTGCACGAAAGGAAGAGTCGATGATGTCATACTGTACCTTGATAGAGCTATTAACATACGACACATTTATCGGTTTAGGTAAACACGTTGATTCTATGATAGGGAGGACAAAAGCGAGGTGGATCTCTAGTAGCCACACTGTTGTAATCATTCAAAAAGGACAAAATTGATCCGAAAGATACTTTTGAGTAGCTGTCTGAATTTTTGCACGCAGTGATCTGCGAGTGTTCTCTATGATAGATAAGTCCATACAGATGACGAGCTCAGCTTTTTCTACGTTACCAGCCAAACTATTTGGGTGACCTCATCGTCTTTCGAATTCTTACACAAATACAGGCCGAACCATTCTTCCAGCTCTATATGAGCTTTTGCCGATGGTAGCTGGAGAGACTCACAGCTTCTATGATTACCCCAGTCACTAAAGGATACAGGAAGGACAGACGTAGAAGTGATGTGCGTTTGTGTGTGCAAATGCAGAAGTGAGTGTATTTATGTTAGGCGCTAGCACGCAATTGTGTGGGCCCACGCGCAACTACCTTGCGAGCCACACAATATACTAAAACTAAGTTTAAAGCTACCAACCCATCCTAAGGTATGTGGTACACTCTTACTCGTTTGCGCGAAACCAAAATAAGTACACACTCTAATACGCAGACACATGCAGTCTTAACCATATAGGCTGATCGCGTACTAACCATCCATAGTGGGAATTGAGCTTACAACCTTTGCGGTTAAACCTCATGATGCCAGACTACTTGAGCCAGTTTTTATAACTTATAAGTGAGCGCAAGCATTGAGAAGTGCAGCATAACTGACAGCCACTTGATCAACAAGTGACCAATTATATCTTCACCTGCCCGTATATAGTTGTTACTTCGTACAGTGGGAACATCACACGGTAGCACTGACTCTACAGTACCGTCACATCATGATTAAGACAAAACATATGTTTATATGAGAACCTGGTTCTTCTACACGCAACGTAGAATTAGCTTTCAGCTTCAGCAACTGTAGAACGGAGGTTGCGGCACTCCATCGCATCCACATTCCACCGACCTTGGCGCAGGACACAACAGCTCATAGCTATTCATGACAATCGCACCGGAAATATTTTTCAAGGGCCACGGTTAATATTACGGGGTTACACGTACCCTGGTAAGAAAGGGTGGGTCACACAAGATCGTGTGACCGTACAAAGGTGTGGATTACACTAGTCGGTATAATCACACAATGGTGTGGCTACAGCATGACAAGAAGCCACTACGTGGCGGGACTGCCATGAGTCATGCATATTAATTTGGATTTTACTTTTCAATCAAAAAAACCAAAGTTTGAGATATAGGCGGCTCTACCGCAAATATAATCGATAGATACATTTTTGATTCTGAACAGAAGAGTGCATTTGCCTTGGATTAAGGTTTTGGGTACTACCACGTTGTGATCCGCTACACTTGTACTGATTCTATTATAGGACAAAAGGTCGGTGACCTTAGTAAGCTTCCTCGAAGCAACGAGCAACGGCAGCCTCGCCGCACTTGTCAGCACTCGTAGTCAATTTACGCCTGAGTCGTTAATTTTGATCCTCTGTGACGGGAAAGCAATTCTCCTATTTACCCCAGGGCATGCAGGACGGGCTTTATAAGCTATGGCGTGCAACACCTTGCATCACAAGGACCGAAGCGATCAGCGCGCGCCTGGAGGTATTTTCAAAGTATGAGAATAATCTGCAAGAGCACAAAAAGAAGAACATATCGGCGTCGACTGCGTCCACGACGCCACCGTCGACGACGAATGACTCCTCCTGACCCAAACCGCTTATAGTGAGCATTAGGACACTCCTGGGTACGAATTAAGAGAATCTGTTGCTCTGGGTGGGAGAGGCCGAAATAGCTATGACATCCGCCATGCTCCAGAACGCGCAACAGCGCGTGGCGCTATCTGTCTAAGCTCGAGGGCCGAGAGCGAGAATAGGCACTGACGTGTGGTACTTCGGGTGAAGCGGCGTTTCCCCTCTGGACGGAGCTGAAGCTGCAGCTTTTGCGAGTGTTTTCGCCGCCTAACCAAGCATATCGCGTGCGATCGCGTTTGATTGCCGCCCGACAGGGCAAGAATGAGTTGGTGGACTTTGTCCAAGGCTTGCATACTCTCATTGCACAGGTTGTAGCTGATTCTCTTCCCGAGGCGGTCACGGTGGCCGTCTTTATGGAGGTCTCACATTGGCGTGGCCAAAATAAAAATCTTCCGCGTGCATTCGTCCTCTTTGCAGAAGCGGTAAGTGCGGCATTGAATGCCGACTTCAACTCTAAGTCGACACGACTTGATTGGATTGCACACCCTCAGAGCTCGTCAAGCGGACCTGAGCAAATGGATATCAGCTATGTTGAGAAAGAAGAGAGAGAGCTCCGATCTGTCGGCAGCTTTTAAACACCCGACGATTTTTGTCTATAGAGACACCTGTCACCTCTGGACTGGTTGTCCCCTATGCAAGGCGCGTAAAATTTCGTCGAACCGACATCTCGCTTCTAGTAAGTCTGGTTAGTCGCGGGAAAACAACAACATCCACTTCATCCCCTCAGCACTGCTCACGTTTATAAGCAGTGGGTGCATGCCAAGAGTGGCACAGTCGGATGAGGTCCGAGGCATCGTAGGCAAGAATTTCTGATGTGCGTGGGGTGGAACGGTATCCGCTGGACGAAGACTGCTGAAATAACAGCTCAACGCTGGATGTTGTTAATATAATCAAAGATCCGATGGAGCAGGGAGTGGGAACACGCACTCAACGTCGTCCAGTGTTCCCACTCCCTGTGTCGACCCTGACGCAGGGTGTGTCTACCGTAGACGATACCGCATAGTTATACGCCCTTGTTAAGGTATGACGGGGGGGGCGGCGACGTCCCCTCTCTAAGAATTTCCGTGGTGGATGCTCTTCTTGTGCTCGACGAGATGTCTTCGAAGAGCTTGGCGGTGCCTTGAAGGCAAGCGATTTGTCGAGGTGGTCATTTTATGATCGAAGGAGGAGTTTTACTCGTCGTAACTTCTGAATGAAGCTTTCCTGGATGACACCAAGAGGTGCTGAACGGACAAAGTGGATCTTTGATCCTTAAGAATTCCTAGGTTGCATACTACTATTTGGTGAAGTAATCTCAGGACGTCGTCTCCAAAGAACCGCCGTCGGTCCTACCACCGGGCCGAGGTGTGCGTCATGATATCAACCGGATTCCAGGAACCGATTACTGCGTAACACGCCAATGGCCGCTGCTTAAGGAGCATTGTGACATCTTTGACGCCTTTTTCCGTGCGAAGCACGACGCACGAATTGTGCGTGAGAGCAAGTCTCCCCATTCGATACCCACTTTTTGTGTCCGGAAGCCGAAAGGCGCTTCATTAGAAAGCGTGGCCTTCGAGTGGATCCCGCTAAGATCAAGGCCATTGTGGACTGGCCGATTCAAGAGAACCAAAAAAGCTTGAGCATATGGCTTGGCCTCGCCAACTACTTGCTCAAGATAGCGCAAATATGCGGAAATGATACGGCTTTTGTCGAATCTCCTTGAAAAGGTTGGGAAATGGTGTTGAAACACCACATCGGGAGAATTTTGACAGGGTCACAGACAGCCTTCATAATGCACTAATACTGGCGTTGCCAGACCCCGAGAGTCCTTTTAGTGTCGTCTGTGACGCTTCGGGCTTTGTCATTGGCTGCAAGCAGAAGACGAGGGGGGGATCGGGTGGTCGTGTTCGGATCTCGCCAGCTCATGGCTTCAGAGATGAACAACCCAGTCCATGACAAGGAAGTTTTTGCGATAAAGTATGCGCTTGTCAAGTTCAGGATGCTCCTGCTTGGCTCAAAAACCGTTTGTGATCTATACAGATCATGCGTCATTACGCCTTGCAACTCAGTCGCCTCACCTCTTGCAGAAGATGGCCAGGTGGCTCTCATTCTTTTTTTGCAGAATATAACTTCGAGGTGAAGTATAAGCCAGGAAAGAAGAATGCTTTAGCTGATGCTTTGTCACGCGGACCTGATTAAAGCTTGCTCAAGCTCGTTGTCAGTGATGGATTTGATCCGCACCGCATACGCGGGTGATTGTATGTGTGTAGCGCTGCTACAGGCTCTCGGGAGCAAGGGGTTTTGAAACTCGGACAAGAAATTGTCGGCGTGTTTGCGCACACGGTTACACCGATATTCGTTGAATAAGGGGGTTGCTGTATTATACGAAGGATACGCCACGAATTGTGGTTCCTCACAATGAGGATTTGAAATTCTGTATTCGCTATAAGGCCCACGACACCCCACACAGTGGTCATCCCGGTCGTGAGAAGACCTACCGCTCCGTGAGAATCCATTATTGGCGGCCCAAGCTATACAAATGGACGAGCCCTTATATGCGCACGCGTAAGACGTGTCAAGGGGTGGAACGATCTCCGAATACGGCAGCGCTGCTGGACAGTTCATTGGTACCCTCCGGGTGCTAGCAGTCCATGAGTATGAACTTCGTGTTTAGCTTGCCGAAGGACTCGGCGGGCATCACGGGTGTGGTGGTTTTTGTGGGCCGTTTGAGCAAGACGGCTTATCTTGCGGTAGTGCCAAACACCATCGACGGTGTTGGTACAGCGACGCTGTTTGTGGATTTGCTATGCTACTAATTGTCTCTTTTCCTTCACTTGCTAGCGTGTCTTTCGACAACATACACCCCTGGAGTCAATTGTCACCGACAGAGACCCAAGATTTACTGGGAAATTTTCGTCGACAATCTTCAGGGTGCTGGGCACCAAGTTGACTATATCAACAGCGGACCATCTGCAGATCGATAGTCGAACAGAGCACGTGAATCGCGTCATTGCAGATGTCCTTCGCGGCGACTGCGCTGAGACCCAGAAGCGCTGGAGCGCCATATAGAGTTGTCTTTGCACAATACGGTGCATGCGTCTACCGGCTACACGCCGTTCTACGTGAACGGGCTGTAATCCTCGCGTCCCGCTGAGGCCCCATCCCATGAGTCAGGGCTTGATGCGGGAGGAATAGCCGAGCGACTAGCTGATTTCAGCCAACTCACCGTGCGTAGAGAAGTCGGAGACTTCCTGTCGACTAGACTGAGTGTCTTAAGATACGTTCGGGATGCGATGGCTGCAAGCTAAGACATGCAGAAAAAATATGCAGATAAAAAGAGAAGATACAAAGTGGAGAGCTTTAAGGTCGGAGACCTGGTTTTATTGAAAAATTCCTTTCTACACATGTATCATCTGGTATCTTCCGGACGAAGCTTCGTCCACGGTTTATCGGACCGTTTAAGGTTGTGACCAAGCGGAGCCTAGCGTATACGCTGAACCTTCGATAACGGATGCGCACCCACCCAGTGTTTAACGTGGGCTTGCTCAAGTCAAACCGGGATCCGGCAGAAGTGAACGCGGAAGCGTTGGCGCCGGAGCGGATCCCACGAGCCCTCATCCACCTACTGCAACTAAGCTCTGGGGGAGTTTCGCTATACTACAAAACTCAATAGAATTAGACTTTGTGTTCTATACTCCCTATTTCTACATTGAAACAAGAGCTGTACAACACTGAAGCAACAACTTCGGGCTAGCGCTTACATTAAGTGCACTTTCGCAAGCTCGCAGAAGTTGCTTTAAGGACAACGAAAGTTCAGTAAACAGCACCGATCAACACAGAATCAAGCGTTTACGACTACATATAGCGGGTGGGTACATCGAATATCGAAAGGGACTTGATTGTTTTGAATGGATTGGTTCATTACAAGCATTAACTTTGACAATGATCATGCCTTCGACTCGGCCTATATCGTCGCTACAACCACGACTATAATAACGACGTCATGCAACTAAACCTCAAGACCTTTCGGATGAATATATGGTAATGCGAAGTCAAACTGACTTGATTACGTTTGTTTCTATATTGTCATATATTGTGGTAGATTCAGCGTGGAGCGCCGAAAGAACTACTGGACCCAGATCCAGACCGAGATAGTGGGACTACCTTACATCTTTCCGGGGTTTTGGTTACGGAAAACTACAGAACATTACCACCGCACTTTGGATCTAGCTCGTGGACCACAGTTCATACCAAGCACTTAACACCGATACACTTAATTGCGCGCACATCGACATCAAGGTCCCAATGTGTACCTTATCCACTCATAGGACACTTTTCAGCGCCCAGTAGTGAATTTGCTTACAGAAGTCAAACTCGCAAAATTGAGCTTCAAATTGGTTCGTCTTTCACTTTTCCTCCACGAAGAGTCCCTTATGGTTCGACACAGCAATTCTCCTCAATCTTAAAAAAGCATCCCCGTGCCGTCCGACCAAGTCAACTCTTTGCACCATACCAATATATCGCTCTCTGCACACTCGGATTGATGGCTTTAACCCACCACCGGGGCAATTTGCTACTGCTCACTGATATGGCCGCCCACATGCCATGTAATTAACTTGTGTCTGCAGAAGTGTTTGATGCGTTCTAAGCTGATGTGAGGGTCAGTCGAGATGCGAAAAGCGGACATATGTTGAGGCCGCAAGGGGCGATGGAGCTCATCTAATCTGACTTTAAAGAGAGTGACCTCTTGGTTTCTGCACAGTGCCTAACAATCTGCTAATAATATATTAAAGGAGGTACCAGTCATTCACGCTCTGTATACCACCTTTGCTGTCGAGTGAGAAGTATAACGAGAAAAGTTACGTGGTAGAGCCCGCCAATAGACCTCTCTCCGGAAATATCGAGTCCCGGTAGACACAAAGCGGACCTTAGCTGACTTGTCCCGGTCATACCTCGAAGTCCACGTTGTATCTGGGTGAGAGCATGTCGAATCTTCTTCATATCCTAAGAAATCAAATTTCTAATTCCAAGAAGTCTAAAATGCTTCACAACGTTAAGCAATGTGTAGATTCCAGACTGTGATACGCTATGATCCGAAGTCTGGCCTGTCGGGGAGACCTTGCACAGCGGAATGAGTAGAAATAAAGGATGCACGGTATCACCCCAGTTTCTTTGGTCGATACTTGGTAGGGCATTGTTCAGCTGTGCTAACGATATGAAGCGTCTGGCACAGTCATAAAACAGTGATAATATATAAATTGCGGATTGGCTACATATTGTTGAAAGTTTCAAGTTAAGCGCAGAAGGCAACAGCGATTGTGAGTCGTGATCCACAGGGTACACATTTCGAGATCGTTGAGAACGATCGTATGTCGTAAAGTGAGACAGATTGATAATCTTAAAGCTGCATATTCTAGAACACATTGTGAATACTGGCGACTATGAGTCGTATTTGATAAGAAAGTTGTCCCGCGTTGTGAAGAACGATTCATATATTTGACGGTAGCTGTACCGCATTACACACTTACTGTGCAAAAGCGCAAAAGGGCCAAACTTCGCTAGTTTGCGATATATAATGGGGTTAAAGTGGCTAGTAGTACACAAGTTTGCTATGAATTTTAAAATGGGTCTTGCTTCCGCGCCTGGTTGTTGCCCTTAACATATTTTTTAGATGGTTATTTGCAGCTCATAAAGACACGGCAACGGATGCGAGAGACATGTGAGTGCCAATCACCTTTTGTTGTGCTAGCTTCAATGTCGATGTATTTGACTGCAGAGAGGTAGCTCCATTCATTTTGCTTTTTTCATTTTTGCACCTAAGTTCTTTGCCTGTTAGAAGACGTCAGTACGTGAGTCGAACGCATTGTAAGCATGGATGTCTTCTTGACATAAAACAATCGAATGGCGTTATATACTTCAAATCTACTTTACACTTAAAAGCTAATTTTTATATACAGAAGTTGGGAAATGATAGGAGATCATATGCCATGTACGACGTGATATGATGTTCAAATTAATCAAATAATATCACTTTAAAGCATTGTGTCAGCATCCCTGTTTGTAGCAGTATTCGGTGTTGACGACTTACAACGACGCCTCAGAATTCATGAAGTATTACTCATTATGTAATACGATGTGCTGAAATGATTTCGTTAACTTGTGATAATAATCGCAATTTGTACTGAATTCGATTTCTAACCTCCCAAGTATGTGAACAATCCGTTTGTCACTATCCAACTTTAGCAGTTATGAGCACTCAGTACTTAAGAGATTCTTTTTTCACGTCCATTGAGCAAATCCTTTGAGCATTCAATGACGCGCACTTCACGAGTGGAAAGCCTATGCTGTGCAAAGTGCTGTGAAAGAAATTCTTCCCTTCGTTTCAAAAACGTTTAAATTCGATATGTAAGTGCCTTATTACAATTAAGCGTGAAATTCATCTCTGTGTCCCATTCATCTGAGCTCACAACGTAGATCTGCTTCGTTTCTTCAGAAAAACAGCAAATTTAGTTCAAACCTTGCATTTTCTTGGTTTATCAACGAACGTATGATCAAAAGATTATTATGATTGAAAATCATGACGCGCCTCCGTAATGTATTAACATTGCTCGATATTAAGACGGATTTGTTCTGGTAAACAACTTGTGAACACGACATTAAGACTCACGGGGCTCATTTCTTTTCGATCACTCGAACACAGTGCCAGAATTTTTTCAAACGCGATTCTAACTTTGAGTCCTAAACAATTCTCATGAGTATAGTCCTTCATGGTTAAGGGTATGGAGCACACGCGCACCTGCTTAAGTTGTACCTTATTGCGCATCTCCAGTACCTTCAAGAGTTCAGATTGATTCAAAGTTCCACTTGCTAGACATAAAGCAGGGCATTAAACTTTGCTAGCTATTAAACTGTCATTACCGCCTACCGTTTTCATCAAAAATGCGGAATGCAAGCCGCACGACAGGAGAAGAAAGTTCAGTGCCGCTTGCAACCCGAACTGCACGAGTAAAATCCGCTGTAACCAGTCACTCTTTAGGCACGGATATATCTGGTTTAAAAGCTGACTATATGCTTTACCTTCCTTGATCTCGTCAACACCAATAAGTTCCAGTGCAGCTTTTATGTCAGTCAAGTTGCTCTGCACGTTAAAATGAAAAGTAAAAAAATCATCCCACGTCACCGCTCCCTGATATTATCCGAACGTAAGAAAAATAGCCTAACAAGATCATCAGTAAAATTTGTACACGCACATCACTCTCAGTAAGCGCCTGAACGCGTTCGAGATAAGGAGGTAGCTTCTCCGGGTCAAAGCATGATATCAAAGTAAGCGCGAAATCATGAACCGACATGCTTTGCTGCTTCGTCAACTGGTCTACAGTGGCATACATGTCATATTCGAACCTCAAGATTTTCGTACGCAACAGATTTAGTGCCGCTTCAAGATCTTTGGCAGAGATTGTTTTTTTGAAACGCCCGAACAAAAATTTCGTTAGCCGTGGAAGCGAGCTCTCAGCAGAGGCTATATTTTTTTCCCTGGCTTCGTGATCATTGATAGATCGTAGCAAATTTTCGATCACAGAACAAAACTCTGCCTTGTCCACCATCCCATCACTATCCAAATCGAACATGCAAAAAGCCACCTCGAAGTGTTCTTTTGGAACTATACAGAAATGCATACAGAAAGCACTCAATTAGCTTTCCTTAACTATGAAATATTTAAAAACTCAGCTGTAGCTCACTTTGCAGCAAATGGATAAGCAGATAATATTCCTCGTACGTAATGAGTCCGTTGGCATTTCCCACAAAGTCGCAAGTGTATGACAGATCTAGACGCTGTCATAACACTTACATTAGTTCTCCACCAAGCTCGTAAGTGAGTAAATATTCCTAATTCTTTACCGGTGATCGTAGATGGAACTGCGGCAGCACAATTGAGTGCAGAAAGTCGGTGAAGGTCATCACCTTCACGCGTTTGCCATCACCAGATTCCACGTTTTCGCTCGCATACATGTCAAACCGTTGAAACAGCGAATACATGCTTTCTCGTGACTGTTTATATTCGTCCAGATGCATCTTCAATTGATCCACTTCCTCTAGCTTGGCCTGATATTTACTGCGCTGCTTAAGCAACGAGCGGCGTCCTACTCCGACTCTCGTCGATTCGAGCTGTGTCTTAGTCGACACACTCTTTTTTCCTTCCACCACTTGTGTAGCTTCTGACAGCGTCTCAGACACACAATTTCTTGGAAAAGCCAAAGCTGCAAGGGCCACCGCCGCCATCCCAAGTGCAACGTTTGATTGGCGCTCAGATGGCTGCGTGTAGAAGCATCCCGACGTCCGAGCACCTTCCAAATGATTGATAACTTTTCTGGGTGATGCAAAGTTGATTGGAGAAACCGTAGAGAGTGATGTCGCCATCTTTACGACCCTGAAAAGGTCGCGCATTGTCATGACGAATTTAATTTTGTTAACTTATTTGCGGTTATATAATCCATTTTCGTTTTTTACACTACATTGGCCAGTAACCGAATGTGTCTTCCACCGTTCAACGATCGACGTAGCGTCATGTTGCCCTACATCACCATATAATCTATTAACAGGAGTGTCGGTTATAACGATTAATGCACCAGACGTTCTGTCACTCGCTCTCGTCCGTGTCCTTGTTGACACCGACGTCGGCGGACTTGGATCGTTGCGCCTCGTTGCGGCTTAGAACTCAAAGCGGTGTCAGTACCGATAGCTCTGCAATCTCTGATGGCTTAGAAGCATTCTCCACATCCAATAGACAATGCAACAAGGTTGAGCATGACGAATCTGAAGGATTGTCGGGGTTTCTTGATTACCGTAAACTAAATGGAACTTGGCGTCCATTCCTCTTTCAGACTATTGGCCACCAATTGGTGCTCTATCGCGTTCATGTACGAATGTTCATCTTTTCTACACTGGAAAAATATCTCATTCTATTCACACGCTGGTTAGTCAACACATCAAGTGATGGTCATGTCTACAGACCTGCATTGTGCATCCTTGATTACTCTTGATGATGATGGAGCCAAAAGTGATTACTTGCTTTATCTTCATGGTGAACTTTTACTGATTAGCTGTTGTTGGTTTCAAAAGACCAAGAGGATACTAGGCTACTACGGCTTGGGATTAATGGCACGACGATCACTTTAAGAGCGGTAACGCATAGAGCAGCAGAGTATTGGGTCGATGTATGTGACGCTAAGTTTGGCAGCGCTCGACTTTTCGTGATTAGACCTTCCGCTTTATTTTCTGTAGGGCTTGCAGCGCATTCGAGATGGCAAACCTTTGCGTAGTTTGCTTGATCCTCCTGCGTGCACGGGTAAGATGGGTTGTTAAGCTTATAGATGACATTGTTTTGATAGCAACATGTATGCAGAATCTGAGGACAAATTATTCGATGAGATTGACGAAATACTTTCTCTGCGCAAGTGTTCTCCCCCATCATCCTCTCGAAGGCTATGTGGGCTCAGCATAATGGCTCGCGAGCTTGAAAATTCGAGTATAGTCATGTTGCATAAAGCCGAGGTACTTCTGCTCGTGTTCAATTGATTTCGTTCTGATTTTTATGCTTTCCATCTCGAAACTAGCTGTCGGATAGAGATGCTTCAGCTGGCTGTAAAATCTGCTAATCTCATGATATGTACGTAGTATATGCTCTGTATACAATTGATGCAACGATCTCACCCATTGCTGTAGTATTAGCTACAAATTTACAGTGTTTGACCCAATCAATCGGCGTTGGGTCTGTGCTACGGAATTGCTGCGTATCTTGCGCAAGGCTTTGACTTTCACCGTTTGCGCCAGTCAACCACAAGGCATTGGACCATTTCCCGCCTACCAATTCGATGCTGTACCTAGAGCCTTACATTCAGAAGTGGAAATATTGTATAGGCGTTTTACAATTAAAGCTTCAACAACTTCTTTACTTCCTTATGCCAAAAAAGCTTAAACATAGTAACGCTTGACCACGAGACATACATCGACGCGAGGCCTTAAAAGCCATGTAGTGTTCGCTGATGAGCGGTATGCAGCAGACGGTGAATGTTGTGGTAAAGCAGAAATACGATTTTCGTATTGCTTTAAATCTTTTGGTGTACTCGGTTGCGACGACGGTTGTACGCATGATAGGCGGACGCGATGATGGTCCGCACTTTCTCAACTCTTTGGAATCATCATTTCAAATATTTCCTTGATACATTGTAGGTATTGCTGCACAATTTATTGCAAATCCAGATTTGTATCGGAATAGCCGAGCACTTTGCGCAGAGAATTGTACTGTGCAGCGGATTGCTTCTAAATGACGGACCTCTCTGTGATTTGAGTAAACTACAGCAAGCTGGAATACAAAGAAATTGTCTGCAAAAACGGCTATACCTTATATAAGATGATAATAAAGCCATGACCTCCATTTACCTATTTTCTCTTTTTCCGAAAAGAAAGTATGTTTAACATAATCTTGTAGCCTTTCCGCCGTTTACATCTGAAAGAGTTTGGTAAAAACAGCTTCACGCGGTAGAGATTGGAGTCGAACGATCTGATGCATCGGAATATCATAATAGTAGTGAATATGGAAGCCATGTACAGCTGTTGCAAGCTTGGACATACCTGCATGCTTTTAAGCGTACATTCAACGTCACGCAAATTGTAATTTTCTATTGACCAACTGTGATTATCACTATGACTTCTCAATTTGCCGGCTACTACGCAAGTCAAATCCCTAGAAGTACTCCCCAACCC
>NW_020188126.1:668238-668883 GCF_900000015.1 Plasmopara halstedii
CTCGATTCCGAGCCGCTGGGCAGTTATTCTCGACGCTCCACGATGGAAGGAAGTCAGCTGTATGCTTAGGCACTAAAAGCGCGGTTGGGTGACATCGTTACTGTTCGCCTGGCGACGGGGACGCGTGTCACAGTCCCGAAGGTCCCTGTGGACCTTGGAGACAACTTCCTTGACTTTGATAGCGTGGAACGCTGTCTAGTAGACTTGGGTGCAAGGTATGACCTCATCCTGGGAATGGCATGGTTGGAACACCATGACCATGGATTGATTGGATGTCAAAGACCTTGGACGCTACGCGCACGTCTCCCGGTGGAGCTTTGGCAAATCCTCTGCATAGGTGAAAAAAGTGGTATTGGCGAGAGCACTAGACCAAGACGGTCAACGTGCTAGACATTGGAATGTCCGAGTTGGCAGACACCAACGGTGTATTGAACAGGAGTCCCGAGCGTGGATCGCGGGCTGATCGTGGAGTTGCAAGGAACTTTATGAGGCTCACGACACGCCACTCAGTGGTTATCTTGGTCGTGATAATTCGTACAACTCTGCGAGTCACCACTTTTGGTGGCCCAAGCTGTACAAATGGACGGGCACCTATGTGCGCACGTGTGAGACGTGTCAACGGGTAAAACCCTCTCCAAATGCGGC
>NW_020188126.1:668893-669040 GCF_900000015.1 Plasmopara halstedii
TTTCAAGTGCCGAATAGTTTCCGCGAGCTCGGGTCCTAGCGCTGGTACGTCGAGTAGTGCAGCATCCTCTTCATCTAGTCTTTGGTGTGACGAAGTGAGTAGCTTATCCGTCGCCGATCGAACGATAGGAGGTTCATCTCCAGCAAA
>NW_020188126.1:669050-669114 GCF_900000015.1 Plasmopara halstedii
AGTATATGATGATAAAGCGACATTTGCACCAAAACCTAACCACTCTCCATACACACTCATTGAC
>NW_020188126.1:669124-669217 GCF_900000015.1 Plasmopara halstedii
CAACAGAAGATGCATTGTATTAGGAATGAATTAGAATAATTTAACAAAATACCCCACAATAACAAAGTATACATTAATATGCTATAACCATTC
>NW_020188126.1:669227-669486 GCF_900000015.1 Plasmopara halstedii
TAAACTCCGAGGCAACGATATTCTGCTACGTGGTATTTTTTTAAATTATACTAATTCATTCCTAATACAGTACATCTTCTGTTGTGTAATATTACAGCTCCCCGGTGATAATTTACGTGCTGGGGTATATTTTTTTGAAAAGTTGGGGCATTTTTTTATTTTCCCTTTATTTTATCCTAATTTTAAAAGTTTACATTTTTAAAATATACTAAATATATATAGTAAAATCTAAATACATGCATAACTACTGGCTACCTAG
>NW_020188126.1:669496-669590 GCF_900000015.1 Plasmopara halstedii
TAGCTGAGATATCACGTTACATACGTTTGTGGTGTATCTAGACGTGCTACAGCGTTCTTGACTGAGTTAGACGCATCTGTTTGACGCGGAAGCA
>NW_020188126.1:669600-669666 GCF_900000015.1 Plasmopara halstedii
AGAAAAGGTTAAGAAGGCAACTGAGGCTACCGACAAAGCTATCGCACTGGCGGAGAAGAACACCAT
>NW_020188126.1:669676-670211 GCF_900000015.1 Plasmopara halstedii
CGTATCATGACGTAGTGACGAGAGATCCTCCATGCGTGTTAGACCAAACGTTGCACCGCAAAATGTAAAACGTTATGGCGTAATCCTCCTTGCGAAGCGCGTAGTGAATTTAACAAGAGAAAGTCAAAACGGCCACTGAAAATGGCAAATTTTATGCTTATAATAAAGGTGGTGCAAAAGCCGACTTCTTGTCGGGAAGTGCAGCAGAATATAATGGTCAGCTGTACCTTTTTTTAGCGGCTTCCATTTCCCGAAGCTTTTCTATTGCTTAAAGGAGGTATGCGCTTTCATACAAGTAATTATGCTCGCGATTCTAAAGCCGGGAGTGCGCTACCAAGTCAATTTACTTCGAAACTTCGCAAACACATGCGTGGAAACAGACTATCAGCACTCAAGACGATGATCGTGTCGTGGATTTTACATTTGGTCAAGGTGCGCCGCAGTGCCATCTTATCCTGGAGCTTTACTCTTGTGGTGATATCATTCTTACTGATGATAAATACTGTATCTTGTCATTACTACGTACCCACCGATT
>NW_020188126.1:670221-670368 GCF_900000015.1 Plasmopara halstedii
CATCTCAATCCTACATTCCTATTGGATAATATTACCATGCTGGAATGATCAACAACATCATATGGTTGATGTTGGAGCGTCAACATCGGCGTTGGCAATTACTCATTGGTTGAAAGTCTACGGATAGGCAATTATTCGGTTCCGCAG
>NW_020188126.1:670378-670839 GCF_900000015.1 Plasmopara halstedii
GCTATTGCTTCTTGTACTAGAGCCAGTAAAAAATGGAAAGAACCGTGTGTCGCAATCTTCCGTATTAGAACACGTGGTTAATAAAGCGATTGTAAAGATGTCGCGTGTAAAAAGTTTAGGTCCTGAAGGTAGAAAGTATGGCTCTCATTGTTACGAAGTGACGGCACGGTTGAGTCAGCGCTATCGTGTAATGAGCTAACCGTGCAGAGTAGTGGGTTCCGAGGGGTAAAATGCACCTAGTTCCGCAGGATTCTGCTGGCGAGAGATTTCATCTGGCAAGTGGAGTCCTGAGGGCTGTAAATATCGTTTTTTTACATCCGACTGAAGCTTATTAACTGGAAGAATTATGCTTGTAAGAAATTGCAGAACAGTGAGGTCACCAAAGTGGTACGGCGAAAACCTGAGCTCATCATCCGCGATTTGTGGATCGGTGATTGAAGACACTCTCAAAGCACTGAGGA
>NW_020188126.1:670849-673668 GCF_900000015.1 Plasmopara halstedii
AGAAGAGATGGACTAATGGCAAGGAGGCTGTGCGAGCAATCAAATATGTGTCACTAGCACAAGGGAAGTGTGCAATCGTCATCTACAGAGGGGAGACGTTTCATTTATTACAGTGTGACAGTGCAACTATTGGTTGTGAGTGGCACGTTCGTCTGTGACGCTGTTACCTTCTTTTGGTGTCGAAGCTGTGCGACGAGAGCGTTGGTTGATGTAGCTGGGTTAGCTGCAAGTGCACCACGGGCCACAGGGTTGTTAACTAGCTGATTTCATGATGGCTTAGCCACACAACACAGTTTTGGTGATCGAGGTTGCCTCCTGTCACATGCCAGGAGGCAACATCGATCACCAAAACCCTTAACAAATTTTGTCGAGATGGAAAAAGGGTCTATGAGGCACTCCTGGGTGATTCTTGGATCGAAATCGTGCTAGACGAACGTGCCCCTCACAACCAATAGTTGCACTGTCACACTGTAATAATGAAACGTCCCCCTCTGTAGATGACGATTGCACACTTCCCTGGTGCTAGTGCGACATCTTTGATTGCTCGCACAGCCTCCTTGCCGTTAGTCCATCTCTTCCGCTTGAGTTCCTCCATCTCCATGGCGTACGTCTTCAATGTAACGGTGAACCAAGAATGGCTACACTCGATAATTTTACCAGGTCTCGTATTTTTAGTGTTCTAAACACAATTGTATCACATCTCGCGAATATTTCCTTTTGTATCACCTTTTGCAATAAACCCTTTATCATAAGACGGCTAGATATGTAATATGGAAGTTGTGATCCACTTCACTTCAATAACGGACAGCAATAGTATGGCCGATTTATTAAATATCAAGTTTTCAAGATAAATGTGCGACCATGTTTTTTACTTCTTTATTGTGAATATCTTTCTATTGAATGACATTAAGAACAGAAACAAATCTGGTACTTACTGTTCCAGCCGTTAAGAAGCCAATAAAGATGCTTTGCTCGTGCATGACGACAAATAATTGAAGCACATCTCGATTGATGTTGCCACGTCTGCATATCTTCAATAAAGTCAATAAATGTAATCTTTGCGAGCCTCAAAGAATACAAGTGGGTTGGCTCTCTTCTGGTCCCTTCAGATTTATTATCAGCATTACAATCTCTTCTATGCCTTGACATAAAAACAGTATCATTTAGATTAGAAGATTACGCGTCTTGAAAACTTTGGTCTGGCTAACTCTTTTGTACGCAAAATGTTTACAGCGACTCAAGAATTTTCAGCCCAGGGTGGATGTCCGAAGAGCCGGATAGACCAAATTCTGTGATGGACGAATCATAAGGCAACGTTTGTCAGACCCAGTCATTTGTCGCCTCGATCCCGGCGTACCATTTCCTAATTTTCTTGACAATGTTCGTGCCGATCTTTTCGACTTTATTACTGCTTGATGTCGGTGTATCTTCCACGTCTAATTTGAGTATAGTTCAGCATGAAGACCCAGTTGTGTTCGGTGTTCACATGAATGATTCGCTGCCTTCTGCAAATAGTAGCTTGACCGTTGCTGCAGAAGAGTTGCAGAGCTACGATAACAGTGAGCAAGACAATACCGACACTGATGAACCGCTGAAGAGATAAGAATGAAGCCTTCCAGCGTATTGTTCCAATCATACAGCCAGTGGCTACCTGCCAAAACAGCCACAATGTACCAGTTTTTCCAAAAAGAAGTGAATGGACTGCTGCAGAAGGAGAAACTGGGTTTATGGAACATAAACCAATTCTCACAGACGTAACGAAGCCATTCGAGTCAGATGATATGAAGAATTTTTTCCGCCTTGAGCTACACATTCCGTTGCTATCCTACGCCATCAAACTACACAAAAAACTCGGCATTTCAGACGACGTCGCTGGCTTTCTTACCGCTAATCGTAACGGAGGTAATTTGATAACTTGGCTGGGAACATGCAAGTGTGAAGGTGAGACTGAAAATAATATCAGTCTTTTTAAAACGATTTTAGTGAAGCAACCGACCACCCGCAGCCTAGCGTATCGCTTACAAGCTATGCGATCCAGCAGCATCTTTGAGTCTTTCTTGCGTATCCTCTCTCTTTCAACTCCTTGATTACGCCGCTTATGTTCGATTTAACTTCATTGAGCACGAGTCAAAGTGTTCTGCTGTTGTGGTGCCTAATTTACATATTTTTCTGAATACTGGAAGAATGAAAGAGAGAGAAAAACAAATTGAGTTGTTTTCGAAAGATTTGAAATTGAAACCATTTTATGCTAAAATTGAGAAAGATGTTTGAGAGTTTCTCAATGAGGATCAAGTGCGTTTGTTAGAAGCTGCATTGCAGTCTCATGATCAAGCGAAGTTGGCTGGAGAGACTTTGGGAGCAGAGAGTCAGGTCGCTTCATTTGAGAAGAAGTGGGTGACGAGACAGTGATGAAAACGGTTAAGGTGAGCTGAAGACAACAATCTCTTGCAATTGCTCAAGACGGTACTCAAAGACGACAAAGTAGTGCGATTCCTGAAGAAAGTGTGGATGATGAAAAGCATTTGGACGAGTTCCCATTGCTGCTTACACAAGGTAAATTGAAGCTGAAGCTTAATCAGAACGAGCTTCAGCGTTTGGCACGAATAAGAAGATGATATTGCAAATGCTTAAAATGTCAATGTAACGTTGCTTGAAAAAGCTACAGATTCAGAAGGACGATCAAAATTGGCGATGCTGAGCAGTAAGGAACTGGATACTGCAAAGCGCTCGAAACTATTCTTAAAGATCAGAAAATAGTGTAAGTGCTTAAGGAGGCAGAGAAGAATGCTGTATTGAAGGATATTTAGATTGATTGTGGA
>NW_020188126.1:673678-674153 GCF_900000015.1 Plasmopara halstedii
CGCTTCATGGAATATGCTCCCTTGAAATCTAGAGGTCATCGTAATTGCCGATGCGTGTCATACTCGAATCGCGCATTGAATGATAATGAGGTCATCGTTATTGCCGATGCGTGTCATACTTGCGCATTACACATCACCACACCTGTCTGAAGGCGGTACAACCCTCAGCAAAGTGAATATCGATGTGATTTGCACTTGGCAGCGTCGCTTGTCCATATGAGAGGGCTGGAGCAGCTACCACCTAAAAAGGTTATTCACCGCAAGGCAAGGTTTGTTTCTTGTTTATAAGCAGCAATACACTCTTACAATCGACTCTCCTGAGCTCACTCTTTTGTAGCGGCACGTCGACTCTCTCCGAGAATCATGGCGTGAGTCCAAAGTTGATATGAACCAGATTTTGAACTCTCTCTGAGCTACGCCATCGCTCTGCCTGACTTAGGGAATTCCTTGCGGCTTTGAACCGCGACGCTGCTTT
>NW_020188126.1:674163-674279 GCF_900000015.1 Plasmopara halstedii
ATGTCTCTTACAGGTGGTATTTTGTCTTGTTTAGCATTCGCTACAAGAGTTGACATCACCAATTCTGCTACTTCTCCATCATCGTGACTCTTTCTCACAACTCTGGCTTCCACCGT
>NW_020188126.1:674358-684783 GCF_900000015.1 Plasmopara halstedii
TATCAGTTCTAACTGCTTGAAACGTTTGATTAACGGTAAGCTCACCTTTTCATATTTCCAACTATAATCGACGTGCGATAGCCACAAGCTTGCCATATCGTGGCACATATTTCTGTCAAAAGCTCTGAATTTCGTCAACATAAACTTCATCTTTGACCCATTTCTCGTGTACGACTTCAGCTGAAGTCGAGTGCTGAAGCATGTGGAGCAACGCAAAGTCGGCAAACAACTTTACAGATTTGTACTCTAAAATATGACCCCGCTGAATCATAGAAAGCAATTTCTGTCTTGTTTCTTACTCCGCGATCCGACTGCTAAGAATTGTAGCATGATCTCTTTGTCTTTCGTAACTGCTTCTTTTATCGAGCGACCAATTTGATTGACCGCCGATGCTATGCCATCGTCTCTCTCGTAAACAATAACGTCCTTACCACCACTGAAAAGGTCCTGTCTTGGAGCATTCCCATCGTATTTTACGCTGGAAAGGCTGTGTTCAACACCATTCGGAAGAAGTGGTTCCCTCAGAACCGTTTCGTCAAAACAGGTCAATAAGCGTCTTCGGGCTGTTACAAGAACGAGAGAATGTTTTCGGACATAAATCTTCTAAAATCCTCAACGCTGGCATCAATGTCGAGCTCGGAAAGTTTCATTTATCATGTATCGGTAACGAATTATTAAGAAGTGCGGATGTGTTGTGTGCGTCGAGAGATTTTAGTGGTGTGTGATAATTGTATGAGTACATAATATTACAAATCGATTTTATAATAATTCAGATATCTAAAACAGCAATTTCACGTAAAACCACTGGTGATATCTGCTTTTTAAGGGTAGATATAGATCGAATCTATATCTTTTTAGTTGTTACTAATGAATATACGTTTTGACATTTCTTATAATCGAACGGCCGAGAACGAAAGGTGTGAAGAAAGCAAGCTTTTGGCAAAACGACAACGCGGATAGATAAGATGCAGATCACTTTACGGCTGCATTGAAGAGCTATCGCTATCATCTCGATTTTCACGGGCTCACGCATATGCCAATGATGTCTTTGATAGTAGAACATTTAATTCCGGTTTTAGTAGTGAAATTAACGTACATGAAGTTTTGAAACTTGAGTGCAATCGTATTATGTAATCACAAATTGTCAGAGTTAACGTTGAGCAGGTTATTACTTTAGTACCCACGGATTTTTACATTTTGTTAAAGGAATATCACGGCGTGATGAATACACACCACACGTGTTATCCCCAGATGAAAGAGTACGTCGTGAAACTTAATACGCAAAAACTTATATTGCATCGCACGGCAATGGCTCTTAACAATATAACTGTACGATGGCATAAGCGCATTCTCTTGCGCGATGCATGAAGCTGGCTGTCCCACCGTGATATATAATTTTCGGTGATGGACAAACCTATGACGGATGTTGATCTCGGCTCTTCCTTTGATACCAATCGTATCAATCTTATTGTCTTGTAATTTTGTGCACAGACCGTAAGATGATTCCCCCAGCTCAAGTGATAAGTTCTACCAGGGATATTGTTGTAATGGGGTCATACGTACCCTGGTAACAGAAGTGTGTGTCACACAAAGTGTGCATGGTGTGACTGCACCCAAAGAAGAAGTGGCTAGGTAGCCAGTACTTATGCATATTAAGATTTTACTATATGTATTTAGTATATTTAGGAAAATTCAAACTTTAAAATTAGGATAAAAAGATAAATAAAAATCAGTTTTCGATTTTGGACAAAAGTGTTTGTTTGCCTTGGCTAAGACTTTTTAGTACTTTTTAAGGCAGCGGATTGCGATCCGCTGCACTAGTACTTGGTTCTTGTAAAGAATGAAAGGTCGATGACTTAAAGTACGCTTCCTCAAGCGTTTTGCTACGGCAGCCCCGTTGCAATTGTGATTATCAAGATTCTAACTTAAATATTTAGCGTTTTTCTGATTTAACATACCATAACTAAGCACAGAAATCTTGTTGCAAGGAGATAACAAATCTGTGAGGACTAAATTAAATAAAACCAGGTCTCCGACCTTTAAGCTTTGGTTGCAGAACACGCCCGACTCAGTAAGAAAGATAGCATAAGTACCCTTTTTGAAATATGAGCCCAAGCCTAGTGCACAAATACTTAGCACTTTCTGCACGATGGTGTGGTCAAGTTCAAGATTGTCATCGGCAGCTTGTCTTGGCTATCAAGCCGTGATCGTTTCTGGAAAGACCCAAGCTTAAAGAGAACTTTTGTACGGATACCGAGCTATTTATTTATAAATTGTATGATAATTATTTCCTCACGCGTCTTGTATAATTAAAAATAGGCTCACCGATCTAACGTACTACGATGGTCCCAAGCGATATAGCTTTCCATTATAATACAAGGTAAGCTCGTTGATCTGACACTCAATAACTTTGTTTGAACTTGAGAAATTGAGACAGCAACTGTCAGAATATTACTCCAATGTCGAGTACGCTCGGGGGGATCATGCTAGCGTTTAGCAGATCTAGAATCAACTTGGCCGGCTATTTATCTTCTTCATTAACAGCACATGCCAGAAAAATGTGGTAAAGCAGGTATCTACTGCTACCACGAAACGAAGGAGAAAAACCAAGTCATTCTATTCGAACAACACACAAATACAGCAGTATTAGTTGCCATCAACATTCCCTCGATACTTTTGGCCAGATAAGCCGGCATAAGAGCAGGTGTCATTGATACACTTGTCACGGCTGATAAGTAAGTGTTCAATGCAACATTAAACCAAAAGACACGCTGTATATAATGAATGGTCAAATAACGTATCGTCCGTCAAATTCCGTCATTCGAGGAGCCGATACGCGGAGATTCAACCGATTTTGGTCCTTTGTCGAGAATTTGATCAGGCCTCTGTGGGAGAAAAGTCTTTTGATCACCGAATCTGTTGCAAAAGCGGAGTACGAAATGAATCACAGCTAGAGCTTTAGCCGGCTCATATAATGCTCGTTTAATGCTCTTGCGTCTATGTATTATCGATCAGACATCTCGGTCTAAACAATCGCAAGCTGTGTGAAAGGTTTCTCGACGAGCCTTCATTACTTAAGTCTTAAGAAATTTATAACTCTGTTATCTAACATTCTAAATACAATATCGATATTTTGTTTAAATCAAATTACTGGCTGATTTTGACAATTCTTGGATCTGTGCGCACAACCGCCATCTTCAAAGTTCGCACAAGTTTGTTGCCCTTACTTGTCGTAACCAATGCAGCATACTCCCGATTCTTAGCAACATCAAAAGTAAAATGGAGGCAGGGGTTTGCTTAAAGGCAGATCAATGATATCTAGAAAAGTGCCGTAATTGTAGCCTGTGTTATAAGCCTACCACTATCTTGCCTGATGATCAATAAGACCTTCTCCGCATGAACTCTATTCCTTGGCTTCGTTTCGGATACGTCGGGTATGAAAAAATGCTAGTTCAAAAGAAAATAGCACAACAATTACCTACTATAGATTTCTATTGAAAAAAATTGGCAAATGTTTTCGCTGATGGCGGAAGGTCAGTCGCCTGTAAAGTTGTGTTGTAAAGTCTGTTGAGCAATATCATATCATCGTTATCATTTAACAGTAGTATCATTGCTAATGAAGATGTTGCCGAAGGACATTCGCAAGCTAAATTGTCACGCAAAGAGATTTTCGGATCGCGAATGACGCCGTTTCAAATGGTGAATGCATTGCTGCCCAAGACCAGTAATCTGAAGACGTTGTAGCTGTCCCGTGAGAATTTTGAGTTGTCTTTGGTCGAGAGAGCAATTTAAAGAAGAATGCAAGTACATCCTGGAATGTCAAGGGACAGCCATTCAGACCCGAAAGACTATAGGTAGCACCACAGAACCAACCATTCGACTAAATATCAGAGTGCCGCACGCTTTCGCCTGAAGGGTGGACATGCTATGATTATCAGCTAGCATGATGCATGCCAACAGATGCTAATGTGAAGCCGCGATCGCAGGCGTTATATTTTACAAATTACAAAGTCATCGTCAAAATTATCATTGGACAATATCTGCCGCAAGGTGGAGAAGAAAGCAAGCCTCATGCAGCTAATTGTATTTTTATATTTTTACTAAACAAAGACTGCAGCTTATATGAGGTGAATATTCATCAAATCAAACAGTTTAAATTGGCTATCAACTCTGGTATCTAAGGTATTTCGTTTTGAATGGGCTTTGAAGCGGTACATTTAGCAAAATTAGTATTATCTATAGCAGTGTCTTGTGCCATCATGCAATTCTATCAGAGTTAAAGAGTAGGCGATTGAAGCAGCACTGAATTTAATGTCGCCAAGTATGCACGAGAAGTATGTGCTGCTTCATTTTTCAATATCATGGAGACCATTTATGATGTCTAGGAATACTGTGTTGCCTTTGATGGGGGTCAAATGAATTTCACGAACTTCATACATTGATGTGGAAATCCGGCTCAGCTATTTAAAAAAAAAGTTTTCGTTCTTGCAAAGCATTTGAATGATACTTCACAGGAAACACCATGTACGAAATCTTCAATAAGCCTTCTGGCGGTTTTGCTCAGTCTGGCCTAATGAGCTGATCGAATGCTCAACGGATTGACGGCGAATATGACCAAGCACGAATCTGGCGTTGTATCGCGTCTACAAAACCTGTTATAGAACGAGGCTTTGTTCGTGTATGGCTCTTGCTACATCAGATTGATATCGTTATATAGATGACCTTTAAAGCACTCGACAGCCCACGATTTTACGAATCGTTAACGGCACTAATTAGATATCTGAGGAGACAAAAACGTTTTTGTTACTAAAGCTGTATGTCCTCTTTTGTTGGCAACACACTAGATTTTCATAAGACGCATCAGTCGGTGACTGTTCAAAACATTGCCAAGAAAAAATTGACCACATCGAGTGCCTCTGCAATGGATGAAGCAACCTGCTCCGACGTCTTTATGATTTAGAATGGCTTATATTGCTTTCAGCTGTCGACGATGTATCCCCCGCAAATTAATTATTTTGTCGAGAAATAGCAAGGTAATGCCGTTACTCTGGCAGCGCTGGCGGCTGAAATTAATCAGCTAATTGTGAGCCTTAAGAAAGTGTCTTTTTAAAGGACCAATGGAAAAAGACGATGAGTTGTCCTTAGATCCCAACCGGTATTCTGTTACTGAAATCTGAGCTGTTGATAAGTAAGCGATCGTCGGGATTGTGCAAGACCAGGGAATATTTGAAATTCAGACTCTCAGCGGCTGTCACAGAAAGAGCGGGAAGAGCCGGTGCTTTGCTTTGTAGCTTCTAGTTTGACATGTTGCGTGAGCTGTCCTCTGTGGCAGCCATCAAAATAATACCAATTCTAATGCCGTCGAAGGATTTCTTCAGACATTATCTCAGCATGTGATGATTCGGGTTTGGTCTAAAGCTACTACAGCCGTTTATCGTACTGTTCGTGTGCAAAGATTGAGAGCATTGGCTTTCAGGCAGTATTTTATAATTGAGTTAGATTCTCCGTATCAAAGTGGAAAAAAGAATCCCGCCGCAGCTCACACGCTTCTTTTTGTTCTATGGGATACTACATCCAAATCAATATCTTGCTTAATCAATATAAACTACCTCATTTCGTTGATCACAAGTGTTTTGCCTTCTATGTCGTTTGTTGACTCGAGTGAATACCGTACTTTAATAAAAATACGGTAATTGCGGTATCTGCCTGATATACAGAGGCCTGCATATAAATGTTAAGAATCTCTTCAAATGAAACTTAAATTTCTACAATTGTACCGTATCGTAGTATACATTTCGATACGGTGCAAGAGTTTAGTACGCGATTTCCAGTACTTGCCTCACTACAATCTCCTTCACTGATAAGCAGACTATTCAATGGTTTACATTGCGCAAAAGTGACCGCTCCACGTGGAAAGGCTGTGCACCCATTTCCTTTACACATCACCCATCATACTTGCATCAGCAGTGTGGTCTTGTGATCTATATAAGAGATCTCAAGGAAACATTGCTAAAAGCGAGGTCTTGGAAACTAACGCGCTAAGAAAATTGTCGTAGAGTATTCTTAAGCTTTATTCCGACGAGATCAATCCGGATGACTCGCTAGTTGCCGACCAAATACCTTCGCTCTCGCCTGGGAATAAAAGGTCAAGCCGTGCCCCACATGAAATGCTCACTGTGATCCGCATTCTTGCTCAACGAGCTCAGAACTCGTGTCCTAGTCTATAAGGGGGGGGGCGTGAAACTAAGGACTATGCCCGGCTCTAAATCAATAAGCTGGTCTTGGGAAACGAATCTTACTTGCTTGGCTATAAACGCAAGAGTCAGACTGACTTTCAATCAAAATGTCGCGTCAAAATTACATATTCAAACTGTTTGATGCCGCGCTGGCGCTTCACACATATATATGTAGACACCTCGCGCACGAAAGGAGCAAAACGAGCGACAAAAAGCTGCTTTGCAACCGCATTCACAACTCACAGTTCATCACCCCGCAGTAATACTGTCTGCGCTTGGAGCCGCAGCGGTTGAGGTAACGCGTACACTTCATGGGGGATGTACCCTTGAAATCTAGAAGCCATTCTAATTGCTGATGCGTGTCATACTCGAACTGCAAAGAGGATGAGGGGAACATATCGCAAATTTATCTGAACGCGTTGCAACCCTCAGCAAAGTGGATGTTGATATGACAACCCACCACGTTCGATTTATACTAGGCAATGTCGCTTGTCTTTATGAGAGGGCTGGAGAAGCGGCCACCCAAGAAGGTTATTCACCACAAGTTTTGTTTATCACTGTGAGAAATTGCGCATCGACAGGTGACCCTGCCTCTTCTACAAGGGACACAAAGGCCAAGGGTACGGCAGGGCGTAAGCTATCGCGGTATTATGACTATCTTCCCGAAGTGGCCCACAAGCTCCCATTAATTTTTAAACTGAGGATAACCTTCATCAGGTACTAGCAACGCCTGGTGCACACGCTGGTCCATTATATGTCGCGCATGAAAGTGAGCTACCCCTTGCTAATTAGCATCAATAAGCCGTTACGACTGACTCTCGTGAGCTCGCTCCGTTGTGGCGGCACGTCAATTCTCCGAGGATCATGGCGTGCGTCCGAAGTTGATTTGAACCAGATTTAAACTCTCTCTGAGCTTTGCCATCGCTCTGCCTGACTCAAGGAATTCTGCGCGGCTTTGAACCGTGACGCTGATTTGGAGCAGAAAGTACCCCCAGCTTCTGGTAATGGCAAAGAGATGTTGTTTGGTCGGCAACAGTGTCCTTGGCTCGTAAAAGCGAAATCGTAGCATGGTTACAGTAAACCAAAGAACTACATAGGATTTTTTTGCATTCGCTGTATTTTGTATATTTCAATTCCTCCATCGCTACGACCGTAAACATTCTGATGTAGCTCGGTTGCAACTTGGTCTTATAGACCGCACCTACTGGATGCATAGGCAGATCAATCTTTTTTTTTCCACAAAAAATATCGTGTATGTTCCATCTACCTCTGATGTAGCTGCTTTTGTTTATCTTAGCTCTCAGCCATAGCAGTGCGCACCCTGCGCATGACGCTCAATACCATTGATTTCAATTTACTAGTGTTGCTACGACGTATGACCAAGCTCATATTTGCAAATTTGTTTTGATCGACAGCCCCTAATTAGGACTGGAACCACTTCATCGTGTATAACCACGATGTGGCCATAACAGTTGTGTTACACCAGTCAATAAAACGTCACTGGTATATAAGATTCAATGTAGTACGTCAATATAGAATGTATTATATTTACTTTACTGGTGATTCGGAATCCTTTGCTCCTAAAACAAGAAGGTCGACGCTGATTGACACAGAAAGATAGAGAGCCCATCGGGCTGATATATATGTTTTGTGCACGTTTAATCAAATTTGACCCGCAATTATATGCTAGTCGCATTTTAGTTTTACATCTTGTGCCACCTTTATGCAGGAATTTTCGATTTGCGAACATTCTGATTGCTCCCCAACAGCTTATACACTTGATCTTTGAGAGACAGCATATTGAGTTCATGTAAAGCGTGTCTCATCAAAACAACTTCGTTCCGCAACGTGATAGATGATGACATCTTGCTACCACTATGCTCTCAACGAACATAGGTTTATGTAACATTGCCATAGCACAGAGGATAAACTCGACTGTAGATTCCACACTCACGAACGCACACATGTGAGTACTGTACGCTCTACCAGGAGCAAATCGAATGCGTCCACTGTAACTATGTGTTTAGTTAGCTTCGAGAGAGTCTATATATATAGAATTTATACGGATACTAAATTTGCTATTCTATTAATATCGTGCGTGCAGCTACCAGCCGACGTGAAACACGCACACCTTAGTTTCAGAAATCAAACATTTTCAGAAATACTGAGACTTTGATACTTATGAATTAGTCTCCGTCTCGGACTTGTGCACTGTTCCATCAGCAACAATTGTTTCGAAACCCCTCGCACCAATATTAGAACTTCACGTGAAATTCGCGAATTTTGACAGCATGGACCATTGTCTACTCTCAGTTCTGGATTCGGCATGCATCCTATCCTCGTTATGTCGTGGCTGGAACTTCCCGACCTATGGGTCGACCGAGAGTCGAAAAGTGGAGTACTAAGCAAATATCTTGTAGTGGAGCTTTGACGAGCCATATACTTATCCCAGCCAGGGGAAAAGGCTAATTTGACGCAGACATATAGCTGTGATAGCTTTCGTTCAGGTCATGGAGTTAATATAAAAGTGATAACAATGGTAGTGCTAGTTGTCTCGAGCAGTGCTCGGAAAGCAGATGCGGCAGTTAGCCGATTGCTCGGAAGGTAGATGCGGAAGTAAGCCAAGGTCTCAGGATGATACGGAAATTAGTGGCAGTGCATCACCACCTTCTTTAGAGTGCGAATTATATGATTAGCGAGATAGTTAAGAATATTTTTGTGCTAGAGACAGTAAAGAATGAAAGGAATCGTCTTTCGTACTAGAAAAGGTGGTTAATAAAGCAACTTTAAAGAAGTCGCGTGTAGAAGGTCTAGGTCATGAAGGTAGAAAGTTTGGCTCTCGTTGTTACGATGTGACGGCACGGTTGAGTCAGCGCTATCGTGCAATGGGCTTACCGTGCAGGTCACTGGGTTTTGAGGCTAAAAAAGGTACCTAGCTCCGCAGGATTCTCTTGTAAGACAGTTCATCGTGAAAGTAGTAGCAAGTGGAGTCCTGAAGGCTGTAAATATCGCCTTAATATATCCGGCAGAAGCTTATTAATTGGGAGAATTATACTTGTAAGGAATTGCAGGACAGTGAGGTTACCAGAATGGTTCGGTGAAAACTGGAGGAGGACCTGAGCTCATCATCCGCGATTGGTGAATCGGTCAGTTGAGGATACTCTCAAAGCACTGAGGACAAGAAAAATGGAACAGAAATTCTCACTGCTCGTGTGGATCTTTCTTTTCTTTTTAAGAAAAAGAATCATGACTATAATGTTGGCTCTCGAGTTCCTGGCATGACCGTACAGTCCTAACTTTTGCGTGTTCGTGAGCGTAGACTCTGGAGTTTAAAATTTCCTCTGTGCAACGGCAATGTTACATGAACCATTGTTCAATGAGAACATAGTGGTAGCAAGATATCATTATCTATCACTCTAAACAATCAAGTTGTAATGAATACGGCACGCTTCACCTGAACTCGATACGCTGCCTCTCATAGATCAAATTGAGAAGCTGTCGGGAACCAATCAGAATGCTCGCAAATTGAATGTAAAGGAGACAAAAGAAGTAAAATACGACTAGTGGGCTTTCTATCTTTCTTTGTCAACCACCGTCGACCTATTTGATTTAAGAGCATTCTGAATGATCACTAAAGTAAATCTTGTCCATTCTATATTTTGACGTACTACAATGCAATTGAGAAAATTTCAATTTGGATGGGCTTTATAGTGACAAATTTTGGACTTTCAATAAAATTCAAGCTGTTCACTTAAATCTTGAGCCATTAGGTCAATCAATTCATTCATCATGAAGAAAATGCGCATGTCTATCGACGACATCCATGCGATGGTCGGAAGCATCCGCGCTAATGTTGTCAACATGCGTGTGACCAACATCTACGACATTCAGGTTGAGAGTGAGAGTGGTGCAGCTAAGACTTATATCTTAAAACTGCATCAACCTCCATTTCCCAAAGTTTTTCTATTGCTTGAATCAGGTGTGCGTTTTCATACAAGTAAATACGCTCGTGATGCTAAAGCCGGGAGTGCACTACCAAGTCAATTTACGATGAAACTTCGCAAGCACTTGCGTGGAAAGAGGCTATCAGCACTCACACAATTAGAGGGGGATCGTGTCGTAGATTTTACATTTGGTCAAGGTGCGCTGCAGTGCCATCTTATCCTGGAGCTTTACTCTTGTGGTAATA
>NW_020188126.1:684793-685563 GCF_900000015.1 Plasmopara halstedii
TTCAAAGCAGGCTATGAAATCTTTTTTTCATCTAATTCAAAAGAAGAGAAGAACGCCTATTGTCCACTGAGTGATGCCCATGATAAGTGTCAGCTGGCGTCGTACAGCGTGAGCACATGCGTTGCATTTCAGCAGATGATCTCATTAACTATGTTTGGTCCGGGATCTGTATAGTAATGAGAATGTTAAGCAGATACTAGTAGCCATATCGGTATCGATACCAACTTTACATCAATCAAATGTATATAATAGGTCATTTGGTAGTGTATCTAATATATATCAAATCTTCAGGGTCAATGGGTAGGGTGTTTGCTCAAGGCTCCACTTTGATTCGTTCGTGAAATCATGCGCTTGTCGACTAGATCACGCGTCGATGAGTAATTTCCTTTTTGTGATTCTGAGCATTAACCAGGAGAGTGATTGACGCTATCAATTTTTCGTCGTTAATGCTGATATTGATGTACTTGTGAGTACAAATAATTAAGCCAAAGTGTACAAGTGTTTATGATACAAATATTGTGTAAAGGGACAAACACTGTGTTACTAGCCTTGACTTAAAGAAGTCTTAGTTCGTCTTCAGATAGTATTACTAGCATGAAGTCTCGTGCTCGCTCATTATTAAAATCGTCAGTGTGAATACAAATGGGTTGGTCGACAACCTTTTCTCTTCTGGTCCCCTCAGATATTTATCAGCATCACAACTTTTCTGTATCATTACAACAAAAGCATCTCTTTGACTTTGCTTTCATTGGGAAGCGTACAATTACCAT
>NW_020188126.1:685573-686042 GCF_900000015.1 Plasmopara halstedii
GTTTGGATGCCTGTGCTTTGACCTGTAGCATCATGCAATCTGCTGGTGTGACCCGTTTGGTCAATGCCGACGAAATGTTTCTTCAGTTCTACCCGAAAGAAACCCGTTTGATTGCTCCAACGAATGTACGACGAGTCGGCACCAACCGAGCCAAGGATGCCAAGAAAGGGTGCACTGTGGTGGTAGCATGCGAGATGTTCCAATCTCAAATCCTTGCCCCTATGATTATCATGACTGGTCAGCCTGACGGGACGCTTTCAAGACGATTCTCTTCTTGGGATGGACCTAGCAAAGTCATGTTCCATCCAAAGCATTAGATGGACAAAGACGGGTGCTGCACTTACTTGAAACATTTGGCGTCGTGCTATCCAGGCGAGAAGGTTGGTTTGATTTGGGATGCGACTTCTAGCAATTTCTCAGATCTAGTCAAAGAGAAAGCTGCTGACCTGAACATCACTTTGGGAGGTAT
>NW_020188126.1:686052-686383 GCF_900000015.1 Plasmopara halstedii
AACGAGCGTCGCTCTTTGCGCACGCTATCAATAACGAGTGACCTCGTTGAGGATGTGGATGTGGTCGACTACAAGTCTGACACTCCTTTCCCCACATGAGATGACGAGGAAGGCGAGCCGCGCCAGCAGCGTAATACGAGCCCTGCTCGCGCCTTGCGGACCCCATGTCCGTTCTCTGACCTCTCGTCAACCGAGGAACGTGGTGTAAAAATCAATGACTCGACGGGGCTCAGGCGGCAGCTTGAAGCTGCCCATAGGGCGGCTATAAAGTGCGCCCATCCACGGCCGGTCATTGACCCTCGTGTGGAATATGGCTTCCGCCCTGCGGATC
>NW_020188126.1:687085-687568 GCF_900000015.1 Plasmopara halstedii
CAAAAGTTCACAAAATAATCACAACTTCTTGTGAGAATTGGTCGCTTTTAATGTTAACTCAATCGCTTTTTGAAAATGCCTCAATTAATCTTTTTGTCAACTACGGTACATGCATAACTACTGGCTACCTAGCCACATACCGTATTCTTGTTTGGGTGCAGTCACACCACGCACATCTCGTGTGACACCCCCCCCTGTTACCAGGGTACGTGTAACTTCGTTACACCCCCCCATTAAGATTGAGAACGTTTACAGTTCCAATCAATTATTGCCTCAACAAAGCTCGCGTGTTCTCTAGACACTGTAACTCAATTCGTTGGAATTAAACAACTTCCTTGCTCAATGAGCCCTGTGTTCACGACACGGAAGTCACCAACTCTCGCTGGTTCTGACAGCGAGCACAGGCAGCTCAACTTCGTCTCCTGCACGCGGTGCGATGTCGGACAGTGCGTCCGCGGCACCGGGGGATGTACATCCTAGGCT
>NW_020188126.1:688038-688954 GCF_900000015.1 Plasmopara halstedii
GTGACTTGGCAATCTTGCCAAAGTGGCGCCTCAAACTCCCACGAGTTTCAGAGTCGGGATATCCCCTCTACTTCACCAGATATTGGGTTTGACCCTGGTGACGACATCGTCCAACAAGACGCTCCACGTGATAGTGGACGTCACCGTTCTTACTGAGAAGAGTCGGTGGTGGGCGGTGACGACCTGGTCGATCGCCGTCTGGTGACTCGTGATGCTCTTCGAGCCTTTTGACCGAGGTCCTTCGTGATCGGAGCTCCGCTGAGCGTCATGCTGAAGTAGCATATCGCTGTGCGGATGCTGTTGACGATTTAAAGCATGTCGTGCGCCGACTGCCTCGCCTTGAGGACTACCTCTCTCTATCGAAGCGACTCCTAGCCGTGGAGCAGGCAAATGTATCGGTGCTTGCGACGGTGGAGCAGGCGAATGCATCGCTGCATGCGACGGTGGAGCGCTTGGCTCCATTGAAACTGGAGGTTGTTGCATTCCGTGCTGGCCGCGGGCCCGTGGAATTCGCTCCATCGCCAACGCTTCCGCGTCACTTGTACCGGTTCCCGGTACGGCTTGAGCAAGTCCACGTAAAACACCGGGTGGGTGCACACCCGTTTCAGAAGGTGCAGCGTGTACGCCAGGCCCCGTTTGGCCACAACCTTTAACGGTCCGATAAATCGTGGACGAAGCTTCGTCCTGAAGATAGCAGAGGCTGCATGTGTAGGCACAAACTTCAACTCCAGCCCCCATCCTCTGAGGAAGGGTTTCTGGCAGCAACAGTTAACGCACTCAGACGTTCGTCACGCTGTCAGCAGCTGAGATTTCATATCACATACAGGATTTTTGAATATAATAAAATTAGGTCCCCCACCTTGAAGCTTTCCACTTTGCCTCTTCCTTTTTCATCTGCATATTGTTTCTGCAGGTC
>NW_020188126.1:688964-689240 GCF_900000015.1 Plasmopara halstedii
TGAGGAGAGTCGGTGGTTGGCGGTGACAACCGGGTCGACCGCCTTTCGGTGACTCGCGATGCTCCTCGAGCCCTTAAGGATAAGATCTTTCGCGATCGGAGGTCCGCTGAGCATCATGCTGAAGAAGCATATCGCTGTGCGGGCGCTCCTGACGATTTAAAACGCGTCGTGCACCGGCTGCCTCGCCTTGAGGACTACCGCGCTCTGTCGGAGCGGCTAGCGACTCCTAGCCGTGGAGCAGGCGAATGCGTCGCTGCAGGCAACGGTGGGGCGCTT
>NW_020188126.1:691047-691412 GCF_900000015.1 Plasmopara halstedii
CTGTGATAGAGACCCCCGTTTCACGTAAAAATTTAGTCGACTATTTTCAAGGTGCTAGGCACCAAGTTGGATATGTCGACAGCGGATCATCCGCAGACCGATGGTCAAACTAAAAGGGTGAATCGCGTCATCAAAGACATTTTTCGCAGCGTCTGCGCTGAGACGCCGAAGCACTGGAGCGCCATGTTGCCACTCGTAGAGTTTGCGCTGAACAATGCAGTACATTCGTCTACCGGCTTGACGCCGCTCTACGTGAACGGGCTGGTTCACCCTCGCGCCCCGCTGACGCCGCCATCCCATGGCTCAAGGCTTGGTGGGGAAGAATAGCCGAACGGCTAGCTGATGTCAGCCCCCTCACCATCCGC
>NW_020188126.1:691422-691679 GCF_900000015.1 Plasmopara halstedii
AGACACAGGGACATGGGACATGAGACACCAACAAACTACCTACCCATTAGGTTTGATCCAAGGAGTACCATCTGAGCTAATGTGGGACCTGGTTAGAAGTCACGTATTCTTTCATTTAGCTTTACTTGGTTAATAGTAAACTGAATGGTTATAGCATATTAATATATACTTTGTTATTGTGGGGTATTTTGTTAAATTGTGCTAATTCATTTCTAATACAATACATCTTCTGTTGTGTAATATTACGGCTCCCCGGT
>NW_020188126.1:691689-691841 GCF_900000015.1 Plasmopara halstedii
TGCTGTGTTCGTGACAAAAAGGTTGTTAGTGTCGCAAAAGGAAGCAAGGACGTGGCCGTTGCGGTTGCGCCGGCCACGACCACAGTTACCCATCAAAGCTTCGGCATCTCTGCGACGGCCAAGTTTAGCATTAAAATCGCCAAGGATGAACG
>NW_020188126.1:691851-694388 GCF_900000015.1 Plasmopara halstedii
CGCTTCCCGGGAGGGCGTTACCCCTACCCGACCAGAAATTGCAGTGATAACATAATGAAAAAATATATAGCCATAGAAATGCAAATTGTGAATTTCATAAGAATCAAATTACTCAAAATGAATTTGAATTAAAAGTAAATGCAACGGGACAGTTACGAGATCGCATAAGGATGAGCTCGTAAGCTCCACCTCGGAGCGGAACCAAAAGCCCTTATAGAAACTAGGAACTCAATTCGCCATACTACTACAAAGTGACGTAAGTAGTTAAGTATCATTCAAGCTTGATTCAAATATATTTTACGGACCCTGTTCAATGGGATGAGATCCGTTTGAATATGTACATACACATGTGTACGCTTTTGTGCGAACTCAGAGCTGCCAAGTACTAATGCGAATGGAAACGATGAGACGTCGTAACTAAGATGACACGAGAACTTTGCATATAGAATTGGTATCGAAGTTAGATTTTCGGCATAAATTTAATTTTGTTAAATTTTATATATACAAATTACATCACAATATTAAACATAGTACAACAGAGTCAACAATTTAACTTCTTGCTGAACTATCTGTGCCAGAAAAGCAAACAAGGCACTTGAAAAAAGAGAAGAAAAAAAGAGACTTTCGGACATGCTTCTGTGTAAAGCGTCCATAATCCATTCCCTGCACGTTTCTTAACCCTTACTTGTTGAGTCGGAGATGTTTCAGTGCAAGTTGCGCGGCAACTCCGTTGTGCCTGAAAGCAATTGTCGTCAATCCGACGATCAAGTTTTTAAGTCTATATTGAAAGTAGAGACAAAACTAATCCGATCGTCGGATCGATGACCAACTAAATTTTGAGCCCATGTCTGGCATTGGAAGGCTAATTGGCGGCCCAAGGGCCGAAAGGATGATCGCTCGTCTGTAGGTACTCACAAGCAATGAGAGTTCGCTGGTGATACAGCTTCAGGATCGCATCCGCCAAGTATTGGTGAAAGCCTACATAGCTCGTAATGTGGGGCCGCTTATGTTAGACATCCAGCCATTTGAGGGCAGAGCCGGGATTCATCTTCTTCCAGATGAAATACCAGACGAAGCTTCAGCGCGTCGCGCTAGCGACTTTATGCTAGAAAGCAGCGCACGATGTGTTGGCCCCTTCCGTGCAGTACTTATGCAGAAAAGTTTGAGAAACAAATATCGTGGGTGTTCGCACCGCGTAACCAGGTTATTTGTGTGTCATCAAGTTTTTCTTTCACCCGCTGAAGGAGGTAAGAATTAGCGGTATATTTGTATGAGTTGACCACTCTCATCACCATGAATGCGGTCACTGTCACCAAATCCGGCAACGGTAGCCCCACGGCTTCATAGGTAGCGGCAGGTTTCGCATTGGATATGTGAGGAAAGATCTGCGAGCCCCGAGGGTAAGTCGGATTTCCGGAGTTGAATTCTTGACGAAGTCGACAGGAGCGACAGATCTCAGCCATACTGAGGAGGAAAAAATCTCTGATCCGCCGACCAGAACTGTGGTAATCGCAAATTCAAATCTGTGGTCCTAGCAAATATCTGCAAATATTTGTGCTCCCACGCAGAGTTGACCGACAGACTTTTCACGAGAAAACGTCAAGACACTCGCAACCGAAAGCAGACAGAGTTTTACTATTTTTGTCGAGGATGTGACCAACAGTACAAGATAGCGGCTCTGGTGACCGAAAACCAGCCCCTAGAAGAGCAGCACTTTCTTCTGATCCTACAAACTACCGTGGTGAATTATCAAGATCGACCCTCCGGGCCTCATGAATTTGCAAAGAATTTCCGAAAGACTCTTAGCGTCGCGTGAATATGTCAAATTTTGTAGACAGCGCTAAAATTGCCAATTACGGACAGTCATTTTGAGGAATTGATACCATATGAGATTTTGTTATCCTAACCTGAGTTTCAGATGCGACCGCATGTTAGGCATGGCAATGATCGAATATTTTGAGCCATAAATCGACTGAAGTAGTAATTTATTTGTTTTATTTGCGGCAGAGCCGCCTATATCTCAAATTCAAAATTAACTAGTAACACCTAATTAAAAATGCATAACTACTGGCCGTTTTGCCACGTAGTGGCTTCTGTTACAGTGTAGCTATATCATGGTTTGATTACACCAAGTTGTGTAACCCACACCTTTGTACGGTCACACCACCTTGTGTGACCCATCATTTCATACCGTGGTACGTGTAACCCCACCAAAACTGCGAATACACACGATTCACATAAAATTGTCGCCTCGAAGGAAGCTCGCGTGTCTGAGATACCGTTACGCCCTTAGGACCAATCTTCACGCATTCTCTTGCTCAATGAGCTCAATGTGTATGACACGAAAAACACTCAATCGCGCTGGTTTTTAGGGCGCCCGAGGGCAGAGCCCTTTTTCGTCTCCTGCACGCAGGCAACTCCGATCGGTACGTCCGCGGCTTCACCGGAAGCACAATTTAAGCCCTCATAAACTGGGCACCACACACCGCTCCCGCCACGAACAGCGGATTCCCCCGTTGAGAATTCGGAGGAAGTCG
>NW_020188126.1:694398-694577 GCF_900000015.1 Plasmopara halstedii
TAGCATGGTCGACTTGAACATGCACCACATCGTCAAGCAATTATTCTCTCGAGAGCACGCGGATCAAAATCTAAGCTTGAAACAAGACGATTCCGTGACGCGTCGGCGCACTAGAAATATGGTCCTGAGTGGATTGATCAACTTCGGAAGCTCTAATTGAGAATCACGAGTGGCGTATG
>NW_020188126.1:694587-695841 GCF_900000015.1 Plasmopara halstedii
GGACGTCCTGGTCTTTCTTATCAAAAGCGTCCACGGCGACTGGGCAATCTTGCCGAAGTGACGCCTCAAACTCTCACGACTTTTCGAAGTCGGGATATCTTCACCGCTTCACAAGATATTGGGTCTGGCCCTTGTGACGACGTCGTCTTGCTAGACGTTCCACGTGATAGCGGACGTCGCCGTTTCCATCGAGAAGAGTCGGTGGCGGACGGTGACTCGTCATGCTCTTCGAGCCCTTGAGGACAAGGTCCTTCGTGATAGGAGCTCCGCTGAGTGTCATGCTGAAGTAGCATATTGCTGTGCGGACGCTCTTGACGATTTAAAGCATGTCGTGCGTTAGCTGGCTCGCCTTGAGGGCTACCGCTCTTTGTCGGAGCGACTCCTAGCTGTGGAGCAGACGAATGCATCACTGCAGGCAACGGTGGAGTCTTTGACTCCATTGGAAATGGAGGTTGTTGCACTCCGTGCTCAAAATTAGTTGCTTAGTCAACTTCTGGGTGGCCGCGGGCCCAAGGGATCCGCTCCGGCGCCAACGCTTCCGCGTTTAATTGCGCCGGATCTCGGTACGGCTTGAGCAAGCCCACGTAAATCACCTGGTGGGTGCGCATCCATTTCGGAAGGTTCAGCGTGTACGCCAGGCCCCGTTTAGCCACAACCTTAAACAGTCCAATAAACCGTGGACGAAGCTTCGTCCGAAAGATAGCAGAGGCTGCATGTGTAGGCAGGTTTTTTGCAATCAATAAACCAGGTCCCCGATCTTAAATCTCCCCACTTTGCCTCTTCCTTTTTCATCTGCATATTGTTTCTGCAGGTCTTGGCTTTCAGCCATCGCATCACGAACGTGTCGTGGGACACTCAGACTGGTAGACAAGAAGTCAGCTACTAGGTCGCCCGGCCCCTACTGAGTAGTGTCGTTTCCCCGCGACGAACAGACTGGTAGGCGATGGGGCGATGGTTCGAAGAACCTTGACGCGCCTTGCGCAGGGGACATCCGTTCCGAAGGTGAGGGGTGTCTCCGCAGACAAAACACCGTCGAATGTGTGAATTCTCCTCGGCAGCTTGGAGCTCTGCTCTCTCATCCTCAGATAGCTGATAATCCATTGGCATAGGCCCGCTCGACGAGCTGTTGGAGTGTGCATTCCAACCAAGTCGTGTCGTCTTGCAATTAAATTCGACATTCAATGGCACATTCACTGCCTCTTCAAATGAGGACGGATGCACACGGAAGACTTCCATTCTGACCACGCCAGTGCG
>NW_020188126.1:695851-696065 GCF_900000015.1 Plasmopara halstedii
CACTGCGTAACCTGCAGTTAAGCCACAAGGAAGTGGACATGCGTGTGGTGCCTCTGCTTTGAGTTTGCCAAACTCAAAGCACGCCGTCGAATTCCTTCAGATTATCGCCCTGCGACGTATGGGTTAACGCCGAATGCTCCCGCGAGCTCTGTGTCGTCGACCGCAAGAGCTCAGGGCCACTGCTTGAGCTCAGCTCATGGCCCTTCTACTTCCT
>NW_020188126.1:696075-696801 GCF_900000015.1 Plasmopara halstedii
TCGCAGCTTCCACAAAATATGGATGCCGCGACATTAGCACCAATTAATTTTACGGCGAGGAAGGATTCTCTTGAATTGGCTATCGTTTGATTCTGTCAACGAGACCTCTTTCTGAGTCGAACAACGGATAGAAGGCTACAAAAGAGAATATCCAACGCTTTTGTTCTGACTTTCAAACAGGTAACTATTTTAAGGATACGAGCTATCGTACACCCCGGCCACGTTTTGAACCAGACGCTAATAACATGTTTCTGAGTTAAAGCAACACTCTGTTTTTGCAATGCAGTCATCCCCGTTGTCTTTCGTGGTATATCTAACTCATTTATCGCGTGCGTGGGACAGAGGGTGCAGCTAGGATGTCGGCACAAGTTGGAAACACGCAGTGAGGAGCTGATGATCCACAGAAATACCTCGCGAATGCTGTGTTGTACGATCTTTCCATGCGTTTCATGCAAAAGGCTCGGTCTATGCAAAATCATCGCTGTGCTTGCGCACTTAGACGTAGTCAAAGACTCGCAAAATTGTGAAGGTCATTTTGCAATGATTTAAATTCTTATTCAACTATGTGCAGGTGCCTTCAATTGAGTTTCCAAGAAATTTGCCAGTATCCTATGTGGGTCTACGATTGTCCAGTATACTTAACACTGTAGCACGGTCTGTCGCACTCCAAGTGGATGTATACGAACAAAAATATGGTACATGTCGTAAAGAATAAGGACCCATTTG
>NW_020188126.1:696811-696977 GCF_900000015.1 Plasmopara halstedii
AATTCAACGAATATCGGTGCAATCATGCACGCAGTCTTTGTGACAATTTCTTGTCCGAGTCTCCAAACTCCTTGCTCCCTAGAGCCCGTAGCAACGCTACACACATCGCATCACCCGCATACGCGGTGCGGATCAAATCTGTCACAGACGACGTTACAGTCGTAAC
>NW_020188126.1:696987-697151 GCF_900000015.1 Plasmopara halstedii
CTGACAATTTCTTGTCCGAGTTCCCAAACTACTTGCTCCCAAGAGCCCGTAGCAACGCAACACACATCTCATCACCCGCATACGAGGTGCGGATCAAATCTGTCAGAGACGACATTACAGTTGTAACATGAGCAAGCTCATAGTCTGGTCTGCGTGATAACGCG
>NW_020188126.1:697439-698150 GCF_900000015.1 Plasmopara halstedii
CAATCAGTGGGAGCTTTGGTATGCTCGCATATAAAGGACGCGCTGATCGAGGCACAACGCTCAACAAAGAAATTCCAATTATCAAGCAAAATGAGGAAACATTGTGTGTTGGGTGTTTGAAGGGCAAGCAAACAGTTACGGCATTTCCATCTCGCTCGATGACAAAAACTTCACGTGTGCTAGAACGCGTACACACAGATGTCATGGGGCCTATGAGGACTTCCTCGAAGGGTGGTGTCAAGTACATTCTTACGTTTGTGGATGAGTTTTCAAGAAATGTGGCGAATTCTATTATCAAGAGCAAGAGTGAAGTGGCTGGCAAGTTTAAAGGGTTTCTGACGCTTTACAAGAACCAATGGGGTGCGCGACTGAGGTATTTACGATCTGACAACGAAACCGAATTTGTAAACAAGACAATGGCTGGAATATCTCAACAGAACGGCATTGTACACCAGCGTTCCGTTCCATTCAGCCCTCAGCAGAATGGAGTGGTGGAGCGTATGAACATGGCTTTCATGGAGAAGGCCCGCAGCATGTTGCATTACAAGAGCGTCTCGACGGAATGGTAAGCGGAAGCGGTAAACAGCGGTTTATTTAAATAACCGCTCCGGCAATACGGCCCATCCAGACATCATACCCTAAGAGCTGGCTTTCAAGATGAAGCCTCAAATGGATCACTTGCGCGTGTTTGGTTTGCACGGCTACGCTCAC
>NW_020188126.1:698160-698813 GCF_900000015.1 Plasmopara halstedii
ATCTCCTAGCATAGGTGGGTTCATGACTCGCCAAAGCTCCACCAGGGACGTGCGCATAGCGCCCAAGATCTTTGACCTCCAATCAATCTATGGTTCATACTGTTCCAACTATGCCATTCATAAGATGAGGTCATACCTTGCATCCAAGTCTAAGACTAGACAGCGTTCCACGCTACCAAAGTCAAGGAACTTGATTCCGAGGTCCACAGGGACCTTCGGGACCGTGACACGTGTCCCCATCGCTAGGCGAACAGTGACGACGATGTCAACCAACCGCGCTTTCAGCGCCTCATCATACAGCTGACTTCCTTCCATCGTGGAGCGTCGAACAGAATTGCCCGACGACCCGGAATCGATGAAGATCTCCCATGGCTTCTCGAAGCCCTTTACGGTCGCCTCCACGACCAGCAAGCCCGACTTGCATACACATTCCGTGTTCAAGAGCACGGAGCTCTTCGGGGTTGAGCCCTGTTGACCTCTACCAACCTGAGGCTCAACAGAACTCAGTTCTTCCCCAATAGGTCGCCCCGCGCCTACTCGGTGGTTTCGTTTCCCCGCGACGAGCCAGAGTGGTAGAGATTGGGGCGATGGTTTTAAGAACCTTGACGCGCCTTGCGCAGGGGGCAACCGTTCCGAAGGTGACGGGTGTCTCC
>NW_020188126.1:701224-701479 GCF_900000015.1 Plasmopara halstedii
TTCAAACGATGCCCGGCAGCTCGGAGATCTGCCTTCTCTTTCTAAACATAGCTGAGATCTATTGGCTCAGGCCCGCACGTCGAGCTACGAGAGTGTACAGCTCGACCAATTCGTGCCGACTGAAAGTTGAATCTGGCACTCAATGCCACATTTACTGCTTTTTCAAAAGAAGACAAATGCACACGAAAAAATTTTATACGCGATTTTGACGACTCTGCTTATCACTTGGTCTTAGGTGACTTTAACATTACTATG
>NW_020188126.1:701489-701808 GCF_900000015.1 Plasmopara halstedii
AGATGCATGCCTCCGCCCGGGATTGAACCGGGGACCTTCTGTGTACGAGACAGATTCTCTACCACTGAGCCACACATGCACTTCTCAATTTGCCAGCTACTACGCAAGTCAAATCTCCAGAAGTACTCCCTAACCCCCAGCCATCCGCTCCTGTCGTTATTCCCCTTTTCTGAAGATGGTATATCCAGCTGCTTCCGCTTCTGCTTCCCCATCCCCCGCCGACCAGCCCCCTCGCGCTGTGATTGGCTTGACACATGGGTTCGCACCCAGTATCCAGTCTGGTACCACGGTCGGCCCATCTTGCTCGGATCCCAACGCC
>NW_020188126.1:708884-708956 GCF_900000015.1 Plasmopara halstedii
AAGCCACACAGGCACATCATGTCCGGTTTCTGTCTGACCTCCAAGACCTCGTTACAGACCTGGATATGGAGG
>NW_020188126.1:708966-709070 GCF_900000015.1 Plasmopara halstedii
GGCAGTTCGATCACGGACCTCCTCAGTCAGCTCGAACTCGTTCGAAAATATTGTGCAGGGTCCGGGGCAAAACTCAACCTGAGCAAGTCGACAGTAATGGCTCT
>NW_020188126.1:709080-709247 GCF_900000015.1 Plasmopara halstedii
TCCAAGTATCGAAGCGCAGCTGAAAAGGCAACGTCTCCAGATCATGCAGCAATTTATTGCGGAAACACTGGCCTCGGAATGTAACTGGACCACGCCCGGTGTGATACTCACAAAATTAATAATGCCTAACTTTGGGCCATGGCGATCTCTCGACATTTTAACGGTCT
>NW_020188126.1:709257-709483 GCF_900000015.1 Plasmopara halstedii
CGCGGCGACCTTCCATAAAGACGGTCACTGTGACCGCCTCCGTAAGGGGATCTGCTGCCATCCCGGCAATGAGAGTACGCATCTCTTGGACAAATTCCACCAGTTCCTCGTTGCCCTGTCGTGTGGCAAGATAACGCGATCGCAAACGACATGCCTGATTAGGCGGCAAGAACACTCGTGAGAGCTGCAATTTCAGCTTCACCCAGGAGGGAAACGCAGCTTCGAC
>NW_020188126.1:709493-709782 GCF_900000015.1 Plasmopara halstedii
TCTAATTATTCTGGGCAGGGTTGACGACACTTCGGAGATAATCGCTAATGAAACGATTAGTTCGTTCCGTTTGACCATCCGTTTGGGGGCAAAATGCGGATGATAGGTTGTGTTGAGTGCCTGAAGTCTTCACAATACTCTGCCAAACTTCGGACGTAAACTTACTGTCGCGATCAGATACAATGGTTTTCGGCAAACCATGATCCATAACGTAGTTCTTCATGAAGATAATTCCTCAAAGCATCGTAGCTGTTCGTCGGAGAGGATTATAGCGTCTCGAGCGCGCTTG
>NW_020188126.1:709792-713880 GCF_900000015.1 Plasmopara halstedii
TCGTTCTTTCAATGGTGGGACGCCTTGAAGCGCGGAGACGGTGTAACGTATTGATACGAGGGGTTGAAACATTCTTTAGACTATTTGACGGGCCAAGTGCAAGGTCTAGGAATAGTGGATGCTGTTTTGGGCTTCTCTCAGGGTGCCGCAATAGCGACTTTGTTGATGGCACACTACCAGACAACATATAGTCACGTCCCGTGGAAGGTCTGTATATTAGTAGCCGGATCCACCCACGCACTGTCGAGACACAAGAGCTTCTGGATGCTGCTAAGTGGTCAGCCGATGACAGTTTCCAACAGTCGCTCGTCGTTCGTAATCGTACGAAACACCTGAATCTGGCAGGACTTCTAAGGCATTACGCAAAACCGAGACGTTAGTAACAACAACAAACAACCGCGGGCTGCGTCATAGCATGAGAGAGCGTCGCTTATTTATAAAAGCGTGTCTCATTGACCATGCTACCGTGGCGTGCACAGAGCCTAGTCTTTCTCTCTGGGATTGTCTCCTGAGACATTACATTGCCTGTGCGATATTCGTCGTCCGCTTTTTCGTCGGAGTCGGTCTTCGTAGGACTCACCCATGAGCGAAGATGGCACGAAAGGCGCAGATGCTTTGTACCACCAGATAAAACCTCTCAAGTACTCAGCAGCTTAGAGGCTTCTCTTTCATACCATGACTGAGACTGATCGGCCCTGGCGTTTGTCGAGTTTCATCTTGCCCTCACGGCACGAACTCTCTACTGAACGAGACGCCTACAGCTTCCCCTAAAAAAGGAGGTGTGGGCGGAAGGAATAAGGACGAGTCGCATCCGTTCAGAGATCTTAAGTGAGGATGCTAACGCTATCGACTTTGTGAGAGAATTATGCACTATTGCGGCGATTAGAGGTCTTCTTTCCTGAACGCAGTCTGCCAATTTTCAGATCTCAAGGTGAATAGACAACAATTTATGACGCCTTGATTGGACTCAAGACCTCTGTCACTTTGGATCGCTCCCTGATAGGAGCACCTATTTTACCGAGGTGATAGTCGTACTCGCTTTTTCTCTTGCGCAGCGAACTGTAAATCCGTTACAACAAGGCAGATTCCATGACCATCTAGACTTTCCTCATTTATTGGTAGATAATTAAACCTTGGCCGCTTATTTCCTGATCACATCGGGACACCAGATTGATAACAGCTTGTAAAGCAGGTCAATTTGCATGGGGACAAGAATTCGAATATTTCATGTTCCATCCCGCAGAGTCTACAGAAATTATTGCCATTAGCTTTGAGTGATATCAAGTGAATGGTATTGCGGGTTAATAAACACACATGAAAATTCAATATTTAGAGTCCGCGTAACTCGTGCGCTTCTACCAGGAGCTTAATCAAATAACTCTTCGACAACCAGCGCTGTAAGTTTGGTACATACATTTGTAGATAATTTTCAAGTCTAACACGCTAAACTATCTTTCAATTAATACTTTCATTCCCTTCTAACGTGCGGCTAGAAGGCCATGTTAACGTCAGACCTCTCCTGTTCGGAACTTTGTCATCTTCGTAAATCATCAAACATGACTGCGTGAAGAAGAGTATGAGGGCACATCCGATATCACGCACCTTGTCATTGGCTATTCTTTTGATAATGAATACAATCTTCATGGATATTAATAATATATCTGAAGTATAATATGAGATTTGAACAACCGCACGATATTGAAGTTGAAACAATCTTATCATTTTATGCTCACATGGTCACCTGTTAAAGTATAAGTTAGAAATTCAAAAAGGTTTTTCACCCATTTGGTAGTATAAAGTGTAATGGAAGGTTCCTGTAAACAATTTTCTGCAAAATTTCCAAAAATTGTGTACACGCAAATCAAATATCATACGTCGTAATATTTTTTTTCGTACAAGAAACATCAAGTACATAATATTCCGCGATTTCTGTCGCCTAGCCTCTAGACCCTGTTGCACCTAAGGCGAAGGCTCAGCCATCGACTAAGTGAAGGCGCGTATGTTCGGCATCGTCTAGCAAAGCAGGTCAAAGAAATGATTTTACACAGCAAGAAGTGCACTCGCTTTTTGATTTGCACAATGATATGCTCCTCTGTGTGCCACGATATTGTACGCTATCCTTCGTAATTGATATAACTCGGTCTCGGGCGACCAGTTGAAAGCTTAAAGCGGAAGTCTGTACGATTTATCGAATCAAGGTGCCGACGGAAGATCCTCTTTTGCCTCTAGATGTGAAACGGGCTAAACATATTTGGGATAAGATAGCTGATAATGCCAACGTGGGTGAATGTGAAGGCCAGAAAGAAAGTCTTTCCGATGAAGCAAGGGATAATCGAGAGGTGTTGCTCCGGCAATGATGAATTTTCCTCGACTAGAAGTGGGGCCGTTATCTGAGACCGCGTCTGCTTTAGGCAAGACTCAACTGCAGGGATCTTCTTCGCATGTAGACACAAAAAAGTGGATCAGCAATAAGGTCACGCCCACGTATTTGAAAGCGCGGGAAGGGGACTGCCGATAAGATTTGCTTTTAAACTGATGCAACTTTTACTACTACAAGAAGAAATCACAATGGAACGCCAAAGACGAGAGGACTATAGAATTATATCTGAAGAGGAACTTAACGACGAGCGAATCAGACGAGAAGACGGAGGGCGCAAGAGAGATAAATTACATCAGGATGAAGAGCATACACAGATGATGATGATGATTGCACTAGACCTCGGCTCGAAAGATAACAACTACTTACTTAAGATTTTCATTAGAAATCATTTCTTGGTAGACGGTTCGCTATAATGCTTAAGCGCGGTATATACGTCGTTAGAACTTGATTAAAACTAACAAATTTGATGCGGAAATTAAAAAAGCAGTACCACCATTTGCAAAATAACCTTTTCAATCGCCCTTTTCGTCCACAGAAAATCAGTCTTTGATTCTGGAAATACAAAAAACTCACAATTTCTCTCTGCTTCTTATCGTACTGATGCAGCCTGCTGACCCTTAGAACTCTCTCAGCACCAGATGTGAGAGGCAAATCCGGAGATGACTTGATAAGGAATGGGTACCATAGTCGAGTGAAAGCCGAATTTTCAATCACACGGACGCCGAACGTTTCATCGAATTTTCAATCACACGGACGCCGAACGTTTCATCTGAGAGCTTGAAATAGGCATCGCCATATTTTGCAATTTTTTTTGTGATTCATGCACTGTTCCAGGCGCGCTGATATTTGCCATCGATATGATCCCGTAAGGCAAAAATACTGAACTATTTCCAACGTAATGTTCATGTGTCGAATCGTCGTAAATCATGGTAAACTCGAGTTTGGCTCGAAATTTATTAATGATTTTACTTAGAACATTTTCTTATACTAACTACCATCACAGTTTAAACAGTGTTTGTTATTATATAAACACTTACATTAAGGGTATAATCGACAAAAATAGATAACCTTCTTGCTATTTTTGATGAGAAATGTGGAGACGACATCGCTATTCGCGACGACAGCTGGTCTGTAAATGTCATTCACGGCTTCAAGCCAAACTGGTGACCCTGAGCTTGATGAGGGCATACTGCATTGCCAGTCGCTCCTTGTCATCTACATAGTAGATCGTCATAGCAGCTTACAGATGACGAGACCTAAACGCAATCACGCGTTCTTGCCCAATTCATTTTCTTGAAGCAAAGTGCAGCACACCGCAAAGACTGAAGCGTAACAGACGACTTGAAATTGATGTGGATCCGGGAAAAAAAAATTCGGGGGATACATGAAGCTTTCTTTCACAGCCTTAAACGCCGCCTCTTCCTCCACAACCCAAAAATATTTAACGTCGATTTTTAGAAAATGGTATTTCGGCATTGTTTGTAAGATAATTTACGATGGAAGCACATCTTGGCCGTTAGTCTTTTCGGCACAGAAAGTCAGCGTCGAGTGTGGATATATGCTTCTCATGACCGAACCCGACCCATACTTTGCACGATCGAAAAGAATCAGTGACGTCACAATTTTCCTCTTTTGAGCTATCGCCATGTGACGCAAAATTACAGGAACCAAGTCAATTTTATATCGCACACTTCATCCCGGGGTATCA
>NW_020188126.1:713890-714044 GCF_900000015.1 Plasmopara halstedii
TTCCTCATTACGTCTCTTAAGTCGCGAAAAACTTTCTGCAATAGAAGATTAAAGGTTCCTGGATTACCACTTAGTCCCATTGGAGTGACGAGGTACTCGAATAGGCCATCTGGGGTTGAAAAAGCAGTAAACGGTATATCTGATTCCCGTAGTT
>NW_020188126.1:714054-714144 GCF_900000015.1 Plasmopara halstedii
TGTCGGTGACGGAAGTTTTTTCCCGCTCCAAGCCGCTCATGGTGAGCGTTAAGGTCTTTGAGGGGAAGAATGGAGAGAATCTCCTGCTCT
>NW_020188126.1:714154-714228 GCF_900000015.1 Plasmopara halstedii
AGGCTTGCATCTGAGATTGCATCTGAGCTTGATATTGCTGCTGCTGTTGGTTGATGTAGACAAGCAGCTGCTGC
>NW_020188126.1:714238-714303 GCF_900000015.1 Plasmopara halstedii
TTTATTTTTGCTTGACGCATGGTCGATTTTAAAATAACGGCCCAATGCTAAGGTGTTTACAGCGG
>NW_020188126.1:714313-714522 GCF_900000015.1 Plasmopara halstedii
ATAATCCAAGCATCAGACGCCACAAAAGCAGATCCACCTTCATCCAGCGATCCGTAAAGCTCACGTGTAGCCAACCCAATCCATTCTCGTGTGACCTTCACTTTGCGAAGACGGCGGTCGATAATAGCGTCCAGCAGTAGGTCCTCGAGAGCTAGAAGTGGTCTGCGACCACCACCTTTTAGCCGCTTTTGGTATGGTTGAGCACTCAA
>NW_020188126.1:714620-714754 GCF_900000015.1 Plasmopara halstedii
CGGTCTAGTTCGTCTACACTGAAAGGATCATCCTCTCTTTCACTGTTGGCATTGCTCCACCTTTGCTGAAATTTCTACCCGTAAACATCATGGTTCCAAATGAACCACTGTGGCGGGCTTTTGTGAAATCCTGC
>NW_020188126.1:714764-715061 GCF_900000015.1 Plasmopara halstedii
TTTAGCCACCCACACAGAGTTCACAGTGGATATAGCGCGACTTCCTTTCTTCTCCTTCCAAATCACGAGCGGTGGAAGCTTCCGGCCACTTGCAGTCACAACTAACACTACCTTAATCCGCATGGATGCAAACCCTGTCGAACGGAGTACAACATGACGTGCTCCGGTTATGTCGACGGTTGTATCTCGTGGACCCTCAAAATAAACAGCAGTTTCGTCCATTGAATTAGTTCTCTTATGCTCGAAACGCGGGAGATTACTTATGAGATACTTCATGTAGCTGACGACACGCCCCAC
>NW_020188126.1:715071-717214 GCF_900000015.1 Plasmopara halstedii
AGGACATAGGCCTGCTCGACGAGCTGTTCGATTGTGCATTCCACCCAAGTCGTGCCGACTTGAAACTGAACTCGGCATTTAATGCCACATTCACCGCCTCTTCAAACGAGAACGGATGCACACGGAAGACTTCCATTCTGGCCACGCCAGTCCGGAGGCCTTCCATAAAGACGGTCACTGTGACCGCCTCCGGAAGCGGATCTGCTGCCATCCCGGCAACGAGAGTGCAAATCTCATGGACAAAGTCCACCAATTCCTTGTTGCCCTGTCGGGCGGCAAGGAAACGCGATCGTACGCGATATACCTGATTAGACGGCGAGAACACTCGTGAGAGCTGCAACTTCAGCTCCACCCAGGAGGGAAACGTAGCTTCGACCGAAGTGCCGCACGTCAGTGCCCATTCTTACGCTCGACCACCGAGCTTTGAGATGGCTAGCGCTACGCGCTGCTGCTCTGTCTGGAGCATGGCGGATGCGATGGCCATCTCGACCTCTCTCACTCAAGCTGGAGATTCGCTCCATTCCTCCCCTAAAAGACCTTAACGCTCACCATGAGCAGCTTAGGGCGGGGCAAATCATCTGTCACCGACGGTGGCGTCATAGACGCAAATGATGCAGACATCTTCCGCTACAGGTGCTATAGCAGCGCGTTTTCTTAATTTGAAAACGTCTCTAGACGCGCACCGATTGCCTCGGGACCTTGCGCTACAAGGTGTTGCACGCCCTCAAGACCAAGCAAGGACATCAGCTTGTTAAGCCAGTCCTGTCCTGCATGCCCTGGGGAGAAGAGGAGAATTTCTCCATCCTCACAGAGGATCAGTCTTAACGACTCAGATGTAGATCGACTACGAGTGCTACCAAGTGCAGTTGGGCTGCCGTAGCTTAGCGCTTGAGGGAGCGTAATTTAGGTCACTGACCTTTCGTTTTATACTTAGAACAAGAACGAGTTAGCGGATCGCAATCCGCTTACTCCAAGAGTAATTATTGCCTTAACCCAAGGCTAATTACTCCTCCGTTTAAAATTCAAACTGATTTTTATTTATCTCCTTTATTCTGATTTTTAAAATTTTAGATTTTTCTAAAGATATATATTAAAATCTAAATCCATGCATAACTACTGGCTACCTAGCCGCATACAGTATTCTTGTTTGGGTGCAGTCACACCATGCACATCTCGAGTGACACACACCCCTGTTACCCGGGTACGTGTAACCCCGTTACAGAGTACATCAGTCTATTCGGCGCCACTTAAAATGTGGGCATCTTCTTGGTGATTTGTGCTTCGGTGGCGAAGATTAAAATGCAATCATTATCTAGCAAGACAATCAAGGCTTCATCTCTTTGTCCAAGAATCCTGTTTATCACATGCTACCTCAGACATTGACATCAAGTTTGAATTCTTGCGTTAACAAGTCAAGCGCACAGTGATTGAGCTTTAATAAAAGCCAACGAGCGGGACGATGGCGGGTGAATTCAAACAAACCTAATTTAAAATCAAATCTCAATGCCGTTGGACATAAATCGAAGCACGGAAGTCCCAAAGTAAAAGTGTCAAGGGTTGCCGTGCACTCTACGCACAGAAAGCTTTTGTCAAAGGAGATGAACGCTGGAGTATAGAAAAAGAAGGTTTTAGGCCGGAATTGAAGTGAAAGTTTAATATGCTCTTGCGCCTTCGTCTTATTCTCTGCTAGAAATCTTCTATAATTACTTTTTCGTTATCATGTGTTGTAAATAACTATGCGCCACCCAAAAGCGAGTCATAAACTATCTGGATCACTTTTTCGGGCCTCAGTCTACATCATGGTGCCACCCCTGGGCTAATCTGTGTTGAAATTCAATTAGACAAGTGTAATTTATGTGTGCAAAAGTAATCATACAGCTGCAACGTCATTATCTGACACTCTTCGTTTATGTGCAAGCTCAATGCGTCCCCTACAATTCATGTGCAGTCTAGCAATGAATTTGCCGTGTTTGGCTTTAGACGAGAGCAATGGGGCAATTGTAACGAGTCATTACCCGAAGCTTTGCGAGAATACAATCATGTCCAGTATCATCCAGCGTAGTTTAGTAAACGTCAGAAGCTCATCAAGCGTGTAACGGGGTTACATGAGAGTGACCCGTCACTCTCCCAAGGGAGCTGTGGT
>NW_020188126.1:717224-723329 GCF_900000015.1 Plasmopara halstedii
TATTTGAAGCGGTCTTTTAATCGAAGCGGTCATTTATTACATTGTCGAAAATTCGATGGGGGCTTGTAATAGTAGAAGCTCTTCTATTCGTAAAAATCCGTTATATACATTAGGATTCGCTATATTAATTAGGTGTTGCTCTACTAATTAGGTTTTTCTATATTAATTAGGTATTACTACATCAATTAGGGAAACCTAGGGTGTTAGCTATTGGCGGCTCTGCTGCAACTAAAACTACTGAATACAGTTTCGTTTTTGAACACAAAGTTAATTTGCCGTGGGAAGGTTTTAGTACTTAGAAGTAGTGGATTGCGATCCGATACACATGTACTGGTTCTTGGGAAGAAGGTTAGGTCGGTGACCTTAGCTAAGCTTCCTCTAAGCAAAGAGCTGCGGCAGCCCCGCTGCACTTGGTGGCACTCGTATTTAATCTCCATCTGAGTTGTTACGACTGATCCTCTGTGAAGATAGATGAATACTCCTATTTGCCCAGGGCATACAGGACAGGATTAATAAGCTGATGTCCCAGCTGGGTTCGGGGGTGCGGAGCACCTTGTTGCGCAAGGGCCCGAAGCGATAAGTGCGCGCCTCGATGCGGTTTCAAATTATGAAAATGCTCTGTTAGAGTACTTATAGCAGAAGCTGTCAGCGTCCATGACGCCACCGTCGACGACGGATGGCTCCTGTCGACCCAGGTCGCTCATGGTGAGCGTTAAGATCTTCGAGGGTAAGGGGGAGAGAATCTCCTGCTCTGGATAAGAGAAGGCGAGATGGCAATGGCATCCGCTATGCTCCAAAACGAGCAACGGGCGTGGCGCTAGCTATCTCCGAGCTAGGCGGCCGAGCGATAATGGACACTAACGTGCGGTTCTTTGGTCGTAGCTGCGCTCTCCTCCTGTAAGAAGCAGAAGCGTCAGCTTTTGCGGGTGCTCTTGTCGCCGAACCAGGCAAATCGCGTGCCATCGCGTTTCCTTGCTACCCGACAGGGCAGGAAGGAGTAGGTGGACCTTGTCCAAGAGTTGGAAACTCTCATTGCCGGGATGGCAGCCGATCCTCTCCCCGAGGCGGTCGAAGTGACCGTCTCTATGGATGTTCTTCGCGCTGGCGTGGCCAGAATGAATGTCTCCTGTTTACATCCGTCCTCTTTTCAGAGACCGATGAATGTGGCATTGAATGCCGAATTCAACTTTCAGTCGACACGACATGGTTGGTATGCACACCCTCATAGCTCGTCGAGCGGGCCTGAGCCAATAGATCTCAGCTATGCTGAGAAAGAGGAGGGAGAGCTCTGAGCTGCCGGGTAGCGTTTGAACACCCGACGGTGTTTTGTCTTTGGAGGCACCGGTCGCCGTCGGACTTGTCGTCCCATACGCAAAGCGCGTTAAGGTTCGACGAACCGACGTCTTGCGTCTAACCAGTCTGGTTTGTCGGGCGAAAACGAGAAAACCCAGTAGGCGCGGGACACCCTAGTGGGGAAGAACTGAGTTCTGTTGAGCCTCAAAATGGTAGAGGGCAGCGCAAAATGCTCTGTGCTCCAGAACACGGAATGTGTATGCAACCGGGTTTGCTGGTCGTAAAAGCGACCGTGAAGAGCTTTGAGATGCCATAGAAGATCGTTATCGACTCCGCAGCTTCGGGAAATTATGCTCCACGCTCCACGATCGAAGGAAGAGTGACATCGTCATGTTTATTGACTTCGATTGCGTGCAACGCTGCCTAGTCTTAAACTTGGATGCAGTGTATGACCTTATCCTTGGTATTGCATGGTTGAAACGCCATGAGCCATGGATCGATTGGAGGTGGCGCTACGCGCAAGTCTCCTGGTGGAACTTCGGTGAGTCATGAACCCACCTCTGCTAGGAAGCAGAAATGCTTTTGGTGCGGGCACTGGACCGGGACGGTCAACATGCTAGAGATCGGAGTATTCGAGTTGTCGAACATTGAAGGTGTTTTGGACAGGAGTCCCGAGCGTGGCTCGTAGGTTGAACGTGGAGTGGCACGTAATTCACTGAGCGCTGCTCAAGTATTAGGGCGGTCGCTGCATGCCAAGAGTGACATGGTCGGCCAAGGACCGAGGCGTCGTGGGCGAGGCCCCAGTGATGCGCGTGGAGTGGCACGTAGCACACTGAGCACTACTCACGTTTCGAAACAGTTGCTGCATGCCAAGAATGGCGTGGTTGGACGAGGTCTGAGACATCGTGGGCAAGGCTTTTCAGATGCGCGTGGAATGACACGTCATCCACTGGATGAAGACTGCGGAACAAGGACCTATTCGCCGGATTTGTTAATGAGATCAAGGTTTTGATAAAGTTGGGAGTGGGGACACTGGACGACGCTGAGTGCATTTTCCCACTGGGCTCGCCGAGACAGAGAATCGGCAACGGTGACGCTCTGCAAGACCCAGGGCGTCGACCCTGACCCAGGGTGTGTCTACCGAAGTCGTTAGCACACAGCTATACACCATCGTCAACGGTACAACGGAGGAGGAAGAAGGCGACGTCGCCCTTGAGGCTATTCCTCAAATGGATGCCCTTCTTGAGCTGGACAAAATGTAAGATCGGACGAGAAGATCAACTCATCATCGCTTCTGGATGAAGCTGTCCTGGAGAACACCAAGAGGGTGCTGAACGAACGAAGTGGATCTTCAGTCCTAACCAATCCCTTGAATGGGAACTAACCTTTGGTAAATGAATTTAATGGCGTCGTCTCCAAAGACCTGCTGTCGGTCCTACCTCCGTACCGAGGTGTGCGTCACGAGGCGACCTGGCTCCGGAAACCGAATACTGCGTAGCGCGCCAATGGACCCTGCCAAAGAGGCGGGGTGCCGTCATTGACGCCTTCTTCCGTGCGAAGCACGACAGTAATGGTGCGTGAGAGCAAGTCTCCCCATTCGACACCCACATTTTGTGTCTGGAAGCCGAAAGGCAAGTGGCATATCGTTCACGCTAACAATAAGCTGAACGCTACCACCATTACGGCACAGACGCCGACTTCTAGAAAAAGTGTTCTTCAGAACAATATGGTTAACCGTACAAAGTACAGTGTACTCCACTTGATCAATGTTATTACCAATCGCTCATAAGAGCGAGTGATATTCTGCTGACAGCGGTGAGTAATTCGAGCGGGATGCTCTGGGAGTGGCTGGTGATGCCCCAAGGGCTGTCAAATGTACCAGCAACATTTAATTGTTTTGTGACACAACTGTTCAGGCCCCACCAGGCATATGCACAGACATACTTCGACGACATCTTCGTCCACAGTCGTGCAGGGCACGTGAGGATAGATGAGGAAAACCAAATCGTCCAGTTGAGAGCGGTGATCGAGTGCATGCGCACGAAAAAGCTTTATGTTAATGCAGAAAGGTGCATCTTCGGCGCGGAAGAAATTCTTTTCTAGGGTGCTTCATTGGAAAAGGTGGCCTTCGAGCAGATCCCGCTAATGTCAAGGCCATTGTGGACTGGCCAATTCCAAAAACCAAAAGGACTTGCGCAAGTGGCTTGGCCTCGCCAAGTACCTGCACAAATACAGTGAGAAATGTACGGTCATTGTCAAATCTCCTTAAGAAGGATAAGGAATGCCGTCGGGACACCGAGCACCGAGAGGCTTTTAACGGGATCAAAGACAGCCTCCTTCATGCACCAATACAGGCGTCGCCAGACCCCGATCGTCCTTTTAGTGTCGTCCGTGACGCTTCGGATTTTGCCATCTGCTATACACTGGTGCAAGCAGACGCCGAGGGGCGAGATCGGGTGATCGCATTAAAATCTCGCCGGCTTGAGGCTGCGGAGAGGAACTATCCAGTCCACGACAAGGAATAACATGCGATGAAGTATGCACTTGTCAAGTCCAGGGTGCTCCCTGCTTGGCTCTAAGCCGTTTGTGATCTACACAGATCATACATCGCTACGCACTGCGACCCAGTCGCCTCACCTCTCGTAGAGGATGATCAGGTGGCTCTCCATCTTCGCAAAATATAACCTCGAGGTGAAGTATACGCCAGAGAAGCAGAATGTTTTCGCTGAGCGGATTATGAGCTTGCTAATGTCACGACGGTTACGTTGTCAGTGACCGATATGATCCACGTGGCATTCGCGAGTGAGGAAATATGTGTACAGCTGCTACAGGCTCTCGGGAAAAGGGGTCTGGAAACTGGGACAAGAAGTTGTGGTTCGTCACGAAGAAGATTGAAGTACCGTATCCTATATGAAGCCGACGATACCCTACTCCATGATAATCGTTATCTCGGCTGTGAGAAGCCTACAGCTCTGTGAGTTGCCACTACTGGTCTACAGCTCTGTGAGTTGCCACTACTGGTTGCCCAAATTGTACAACTGGACGAGCACCGATGTGCCCACGTGTGCGACGTGTTAAAGGGTGAGCCCCTCTCCGAATGTGGCATCGCCGCTGGTCAGCTTGCAGGTACCATCCGTGCAGCGAGGCTGCAGTAGCTCTTTCGCTTGGAGGAAGCTTGGTTAAAGTCGGTAGCCTTCGCTCTATACTTAGAACCAGTACGAATGTAGCGGATCGCAATCCACTGACTCCAAGAGTAATTACAACGTTAACCAAATTCTAATTGACTCATCCGTTTAGAATGTAAACGGTATTTGTCGGTTTTATTTGCGGCAAAGCCGCCAATATCTCAATACTGGTTTTGATCACAGAGTGCAGCAATTCCCGTTTCCAATGACGCAAGGCGCTCAACCGTCGCACGAAGTGAAATATTTGCCTGCTTGAAGGCTTGAAGCCACTTCTCCGACAGAGCACGATAATCCTCAATGTGAGGCAGTCGGTGCAGCAAGTACTCCAGGATATCTAGACCTCCCGCACAGCGCCATGCGACCTTGGCAAGATGCTCGACAGAGTACAGACTTTGTCCTCCAGAGCTCGAAGAGCATCGCGAGTCACCGAACGACGATCGACCAAGTCGTCATCGTCCTGCATCAACTCTTCTCGGCGAGGACGGTGGCATACACTGCCGCGTAAAACGCCTTGTACGTCAACGTCGTCGAGGGTATACCCATAATCTTGTGAAGTATCGGGATACCCAAAAACTCCGACAACTTGTGGGAGTTTGAGGTGCCATTTCGGCAAGACTGCCCAGACGTCGCAGACGCTTATGACCAGAAGGAACATGACATTCACGTCCTCGGCAGTAGCCCGGAAAGCCGGAGGGCCATGAGCTGTGCTGAAGCTATGGCTCCGAGCCGTTGTGATCGTAGAATCATCCGCGTGAGATATTGTCCCATATGTCGCAGAGCGACAATACGCAGGAAGTCGGCGTTGCGCCTTGACTTTGGCAAACTCAAATCCAAAATGGCACTCAACGCGCACGTCCACTTTCTTGTGGCTTCGCTGCAGGGTAGACAGCGAGGAAAGTTTCCCGTGCCGCTGCAACCATCGCTCAAAAAACATCCTCATCATCTGCAGCGGGCAAGCACCTCAGGAATAGTCCGTATTGCGGGTACAGGAGTGCCTTCTTTTTGAGCTCGAAGTCGAGCGCGGTGCCGATTCATTGAGATTTTTCGAGGTGCCAAGAGTCGAGCTTGGTGAACTTTCTGCTGGTCAAGATTAGCTTGTGTCGTGGCCGGGGGCCAAACTACGTAGACGCCTAACGATCCTGTGATCGCGTCTATCGCTTCGGTAGCGTGATCTGCCGAGTGGAAGCCGTATTCCACACGAGGGTCTATTTCCGAACGTTAATACGAGCGCATCAGAGTCGCCCTTTGGGAAGCCTCCAACTGCTACATCTGTGCCACGTCGAGGCAATTGGTAATAATACCACTCCCCCCAGAAGTCGAGAGGTCGGGCAACGGACACGGTTTCCGCAAGGCTCGAGTCGGGCTCACGTCACGCCGTTGGCGCACCTCGCCAGCCTCGTCTTCCCATGCTGGGAAAGGAGAATCCGATTCGTAGTCGACTTCCTCCGAATCCTCGACGACGAAATCCGTCGTTCGGGTCGGTTGTCGAGAGCTTGGTATTTGCTTTCCGTGAAGCTGCGGACGTACTGTCCGGAGATGCATCTCGTGCAAAAGACAAAAAAGGGCTCTTCCCGCGGGCGCCCTGGGAACCATCTAGGCTGGTTGTTTTTTGTGTCATAGACACAGG
>NW_020188126.1:723406-723536 GCF_900000015.1 Plasmopara halstedii
CGCCTCGCGAGCAGTGCGAGGTCATTGATGCCTTCTTCGCCGCTAAGGCGAAGCTAGGCATGGTGCGGAGTGGTCGAAGTCTCCGCACTCGACGCCAACGTTCTGCTTTCGGAAACCGAACGGGAAGTGG
>NW_020188126.1:723546-723629 GCF_900000015.1 Plasmopara halstedii
TCTCCAGGAGCGGCGGCTTCACGAAAAGCGCCAGCTCCTTGTGAAGTGGAGGGGTTACGCTCACTCCGAGAATACGTGGGAGC
>NW_020188126.1:725330-725409 GCF_900000015.1 Plasmopara halstedii
CCCATGTAATAGGAAAACATTAGGAACACCTATAAATATATTCAGTCTTAAAACTACCTAAATTTGGTTAACGTTCCTC
>NW_020188126.1:725419-725542 GCF_900000015.1 Plasmopara halstedii
TCCGGCACACGAGCAAGTTGCGCGGCGGCGGGGTCTTGTCCAACGCGCGCCGGTCCATGGGCCTTCCGAGTCCGATGACCGACTCAAAAACGCTCGACTCGTGCGAGGGGCGCCTGTGGTGCT
>NW_020188126.1:725552-725663 GCF_900000015.1 Plasmopara halstedii
GTATATTTCTCATACCCACAACTGCAGCGACAAACATCTGAATCCAATTGAACTTTGTAACGGGGTCACATGAGAGTGACCCGTCACTCTCCCAAGGGAGCTGTGGTGTGG
>NW_020188126.1:725997-726074 GCF_900000015.1 Plasmopara halstedii
CTACAACTCGAATTAAGTACATGTTAGCCACTGGAGAGTAAGTCTCGAAGAAATCCACGCCATATTTCTGCTTAAAC
>NW_020188126.1:726084-726191 GCF_900000015.1 Plasmopara halstedii
TGTGGCGTGCCAAGTCGCGTGGCGCCTCGCTTTCGCAAGAAAGGGTGGTGTGTTGATGCTGCCACATTTCGAAAGTGGTGGCGCAACAGAGACGAGATTTTGAGTGC
>NW_020188126.1:726201-726465 GCF_900000015.1 Plasmopara halstedii
GGATTCAAAACTGTTTTTTTTACACTTTTCATTCTACTTTTAAAAGTTTAGATTCTCTAAAATATACTAGATATATATAGTAAAATCCAAATACATGCATAACTGCTGGCTACCTACGCCCGTACTGTATTCTTGTTAAGGTGTGATCACACCATGCACATCTCGTGGGACACACCCCTGTTATCAGGGTTCGTGTAAATCCGTTGAACCCTCCCCCATTAAGATTGAGAACATTTACAGTTCCAATCGATTATTGCCTCAACG
>NW_020188126.1:726782-727211 GCF_900000015.1 Plasmopara halstedii
GCTTGAGTTTACACTGCTGGAGATTATATAGTTAAGCACTTCTATTTTGAATAGAAATAGGCTTAGTTCCATAATCTAATTGATTTTTTTCAAAATATGATTTTAATATTTGTTAGAACTTAGTTCAGCATCTTACGAATATGAAAAAGACAATCTTGGTGTGATTGCTGTGATTGTAGCTTTGACTATTTCGTTTGGATGGTAAGTGCAAGTTTAATCTAATCCGTGTAACTACCCTTTTCAGCTCGCTCCTCTACCAAGTTTGCTGGATATATTTTATAATTGTTTTGTGAAATGGTAAATCCAACTTAAAAAAAGTGTGTGCTTCATCTCGCATACATTCCAACTGCATTAATATATATATAAAAAGGGAGAATAAAAAAAATGCCCCAACTTTGCCATATATAAAAAAATATCCCAACTTTTCAA
>NW_020188126.1:727221-729864 GCF_900000015.1 Plasmopara halstedii
GCCTTGAAGGTTATGAAGCAATTCCACTACGTCTTGTGCCACAAATGGCTGTGGTGTTACTTCTCGCGTCAAAAAGGCTAGCAGCTTTGTGCTATCATATTTCTCAATACTGTCATCCAAATTGGAGATAATCCAGTAGGCTTGCACATTTCTTAACCAGTCTATCGGGGTCTTGCCCTCGTCATAATAGCTTTTTTCAAGCGCAGCAATTAAATTTCTACCAATCGTGTCTCCGGGATGATTAGAATAAGATGCTATAACGATCGGCTGAGGTTGCGCGAATTGATAAGCAGGCGATGATTCTAGTCGAGGCTTTTTCACGGCGGAAGCTTCGTGTATCAACTCGTCAACTCTATCCATCGCATTTATTGGAAGTTCTTGCCACTCAAGCAACTTCTCGATCATAACATGCATAGCACCATCTTGCATTCTTGCTTCGTTCTCTTTCTTGACAAGATGAGCCTCGTTCTCCGCATGTTCGACATTATGACTTTGTGTTTCATCCGAGATCAAGTCAGCTTTGTGTACTCGGGTGCACAGCAGATCACGACCGTTGAAGTCTGTATCATTACATGCTTTTGCTCTTAATCTGATCGCAAAGCAAATGCTAACTCCACTTATAAAGATGGCGACGAAAACGTAGACTCGCATGGTAGTATTCACAGTTGATGGCAAATGTCAAAGTGATAGGCATCTGCATAAATAGTATCCTTGAAAACAAGATAGAAAAGTGGATGAATGGTTACGAAGTCAAGTACTTTAAATCACACATCGTGTTCGAGAAATGTTCTAAAAGGGTGCTTAGCATTGACAGACTCAATGACTGACGGACTGTGAGATACTGGTATGAGACAAATATAATGAGATCCCGTTGTAAGTAGGTTTTTTGCTAATACTATTTTGATGATGCAGGTTGCGATGATGTCGTAAGGACAGACGGGCAGGTTACGATGATGTCGTAAGGACAGACGGGCAGGTTACGATGATGTCGTAAGAACAGTAGGGCAGGTTACGATGATGTCGTAAGGACACGGGGAGGTTATGAAAGAGTGACGTTTTACTTATGACTATCCAGCGGACGATAAATTTTTAGTTGTTATCGCATTATAATTGTGAATTTATAATAAAAAGGAAAAAAAGCAAGCAGAAAGAACATTGTCACGTTGCCAATAACCAGATAGACAAAAGCGTCTCTCGAATGATGAAATTTGTGGCTAGGCTTCTATTGTGCATAAAGTACACTATACTTTCTCACAGTCAAAAAATTAATGAGTTTGTGATGTTGTTACCAACTAGAGATCATGTGAATACTGTAAGGCGATGTCAAATATTCTTTTGTTGTCAATGCATGATTTATGGCTTTATAGACGAATCTGGCGTAGTAAATAAACTATCAAGGAGTCAAAAGTATTTTTCAGGGATGATTCCAGAACCCGCGGAAAATTCTAGCATGGCCAAGATAAATGAAATGCAGTAACCTGTCTAAATTTAACATGTTGGGACTGGGATATATTGACTAATTTAGAAAGGGTTTTAAATTGAACAGGTCTGATTTAGACAGGTTCTACTGTTTGGTGCCCAACATTGTCCATATCTTTTGTTCAACTTAGAGAGGGTTTTAAATTTAACAGGTTTAACTTAGACAGGTTCTACTGTATATCGTCTTCTAAAATTTAGATTCGGTTATTTAGTGACAGCTTTACCGGCCCTTCATATAAGTCCAAGTGATGAAGCACCAAAATGTCAGCTCAGCGTATTGTCTAATTGCATATACACACAACACGTTGGTATTCTAAGCTTGCATCCTGTCTAAAGTGTTTGTAAGAAAGAACACAATATAAGAGCGAAGTAACTTTTTTTTGCTGTCAAATACATGGAAACGTCAAGAATATTACAATCGCAATAGAAGAATACTACCCATCATGATACATGTGTGAGTGATGGTCAAGATAAGTAATGTGTTGTGGCGCCACGTCACAGATTTGTGTGTGGTGCACAAAGCCAATAAGGATAGAGAACATGCGTTACTGATTAGGGTTCTGGCAGCTATGAGTAACAAGACATCGTTTTAAACTAGACTTTACTAAGCATTTGACCATTAAGGTGTAACTCTGCCGCTGCTCTAGTTGAAAAGAATCGTTCAGTACCAGAAAACGACGTCGCAGTCGACATGTTTTGGGCGATTTTGAGGGATGCATTGCGATGCGCGAACATTCATCCTTCACATTCCCGAGGTCGGCATAAAGTATCGTTTTCACTTTGCGAATTCTCCATTCCTCAAGATCTTTGAGTCAAATCTGTGAGAAGCTTAAAAATCTTGTCTTTACTATTTAATCTCTCGAGCCTTCTCGTATCCATCGCAGCGGGCGACAAATGGTCCACGATCATTCGAGCAGATTCTTTTGTACAAGAGGAGGTCAAAACAGAAGTAACTATATTTTAATCGACCAGAGCACGCAGAGGTTATATGTTGTGGGGTTCAATTTATTGGGTGCTATGACAAACCAGTAGGAAAACAAGCTGTATGGTAATACAGCGCTAGGAAATTTTCGTACATAAATAATTTTCAATAATTTTCATTAAAGAACGGATTTTTACGAATAGAAGACCTTCTACTATTACAAGCCCCCATCGAATTTTCGA
>NW_020188126.1:729874-729992 GCF_900000015.1 Plasmopara halstedii
TATGCCATCTTACGTCAGTTCAAACCGGAATTATACAACACCTTGGTTAGCCACAAAACTCATTCGACATTCGGCAACCGCGAAAACTGTATCGCCTTCGCGCTTTTCATTTCAGCTC
>NW_020188126.1:730002-730168 GCF_900000015.1 Plasmopara halstedii
GCCACACTTGATGATACCCTTGGCGCAGTATCTTATGATATAACTGGTTTTGTGAAACCCATCTTGTAGTTGTACATTCACAGTAAGCGCGTCTTCACGGTACTCGATCCATATCGCTGGGAGCATGGTGCTTTGCTCGTGGTATCCTAGAAGCTCTATCGCTGTC
>NW_020188126.1:730178-730344 GCF_900000015.1 Plasmopara halstedii
GACTCAATACTGAACGACGGTTGTCAATGCAGTCGATCTCTCCAACCTCGACGATGGACCGCTCTCGTCTGGTCCGCTTTGCAGGGCGCATCGCGTCGAGTTGCTCGTGGTGCGCTTCCGGAGCATGTAGCCACAGACAGTTGTTGTCTTGCTCGAGTCATCTGAC
>NW_020188126.1:730354-730466 GCF_900000015.1 Plasmopara halstedii
TCTTATACTTTACCTCGAAGTTATATTTTGCAAAGAAGGATAGCCATCTAGCCGTCCTTTGCGAGAGGTGGGGCGACTGAGTCGCAGTGCGTAATGACGCATGATCTGTGTA
>NW_020188126.1:730476-730991 GCF_900000015.1 Plasmopara halstedii
TCACCACTATTGGTGGTTCAAGTTGTACAAATGGACGAGCACCTATGTGCGCACGTGTGAGACGTGTCAACGGGTAAACCCCCCTCCAAATGCGGCTGCGCCGCCGGCCAGCCTACCGGTACCCATTGGACGCTGGCAGTCCATGAGTTTGGACTTTGTGTTTGTCCTGCCGAAAGATTCGGCGGGCAACACGGGTGTCATGGTATTCGGCGGTACCAGACACCATCGACGGAGTCGATTCAGCAACGCTGTTCGTGGATCGTGTTTTTCGACAACACGGACTCCCAGTGTCGATTGTCTCCGATAGAGACCCCCGTTTCACAGGAAAATCGTGGTCGACGTGCTCGGCACCAAGTTGGATATGTCGACAGCGAATCATTTACAGACCGATGGTCAAACCGAAAGGGTGAATCACGTCATTGAAGACGTGTTTCGCAGCGTCTGCACTGAGACTCCAAGGCGCTGGAGCGCCATGTTGCCACTCGTAGAGTTTGCACTGAACAATGCAGTGCATT
>NW_020188126.1:731001-731243 GCF_900000015.1 Plasmopara halstedii
TGGTTTGCTGATATTACATTGCTTCATTTCGCTGGGGGTATTATTGTTCTTGATAGCACCGATTCAACGGATACACCACGAATTGTGGTTCCTCGTGATATGGATTTGAAATACCGCATCCTTTATGAGGCTCACGACACACCACTCAGTGGTCATCTCGGTCGTGAGAAAACGTACAACTCTATGAGTCACCACTATTGGTGGCCCATGCTGTACAATTGGACGAGCACCTATGTGCGCAC
>NW_020188126.1:731285-734980 GCF_900000015.1 Plasmopara halstedii
AAATATAATTTTTGGTTTTCAGTTAATCATTGTGGCGCTTTAGCCACGCTATATCTTGACAAAGTTTTACGCTGGCAGATACATCAACCTTTACTTGAGTCCATAAATAAATATCGACAAATTTACCGATGGGTTTGTCCCAAGAGGCCCTGATGTAGTATCCGAATTTGGCATTTTCAGCTCTTAAACGTACTATCTACTATTAATTAGTTCCGCCGCTCTTCAATTTATCAAGACTTTCAACGGCATCACAAAACCCGAGACGTCGTAATCAACAACCAGTAACCCTGGGATGTCAGTCCCACCTCTATCAAAAGAATGCGGATTGAAACGCTCAGTCCCACCGAATTTGACTTCCAAGAGGTACCAAAAATCTCAGTCATTTAAGAAGACCACTTTGCGACTACTAAGACTCAGCGCTTTCTAGCTATGTACTCGTCGTCTGCTGCATGATAGGCCAACCCTTCGTATTCCTCGGCCGAGAGCTAATTGATGCAAACGTTTGGTACTACCGCAGATAAAACTCTGTGATGTTTGACAGCATAGATCTTTCTATCTTCTCCGCCATCATGCCTAAGGTTCATCGCCGCTGGCTAGATCGTAAATTATGATTTTACAGCCACCCATCTTGCTTTGCATCAATTTCAACGCCCACGACATTTCCAAAAGAGGGATGGTGGACGCAGAAGACTTAGGCGTAAGTCACACTTATTCGGATACCAACGGAAGAATGATGACCGTTGCCGCCTCTGGTCGTAAATCAATTGACATCGCTGTGTTTAGAGCTCTTAACTCTTGTCCGCCAGAGTATTTCAAATTTGACGTGTATGCGAAACCTTTGTGCAAACTCGATATGCCTGGTTAAGTGGTGCAAACACCGGAAACATTTGTCGAATCAAGTCCTCCTACGTTGGAGGTGCCACTTTTTCCTAGGTATTTCACGTTAGTGCCCGATCTCGCGCGCGGCCTCTTGGTTTTGATCAAGCAAACAAGACGCACTATAACTTCATTTCAAGCAAGACCGAATCAAACAATTTCTCGGCTCAAAGGTGAGATTCTCTCCGTTCCACCCTTAAAGACCTGGACGATCGCTATCAGCGGGCTCACGATGGGAGCCATCCCTTCCTTCACTGGAGCCCGTTACAAGCGCTCTTGTATTTGCACTACCAGCGCATTCTCTGAGCTAATGAGGGCCCCCAAGCGAGCGGTTAATGCTGTCGACTCTCTGGTCTCTATTTTACAAATCCCATCATAACTCAAAATCGTCAAAAGCTAATTAAACTTATCTATCTCTCATGGGAGAAGATCCTCGAGCGTTTTAAGACCCATCCTCCAACTCGATCTTGAATTGACTGCACCCGCTACCAAGTTCACCGGGGTACCATGCACCTTGCACAGAGGAAGCTTTGTCGTTGAAAGTCGGAGGATATCTTTCATGACTAATTGTCTCGTTAGTTCTTCCATCGCATGAAAGCAAATATAAATAATTTGTACCACTGATACTAATGATTTTTTTACATCTCTTTATCCAAATTGTAACGAAACAGGTCCGCTTTTTTGTAAAAGCGAACTCATTGAATTAAATTTTTCCGTGCAAAGGGCGTGCAACCACGTTCGTGACGTGCGATTGGCAGCCCTCGTGTATGACGAGCTCTCCTATCGAGGCCCATTGATACTGATAGTCCATTACGTATGCATACTCATAGTCACGCCAAAATGCAGATCTATTTTAAATAAATCCGTCCTCTATGGAATTCAGATCAAGCTTGTTGCGATTGTGGATATATATTCGCACCGAAATGAAAGACTACGAAACTTCGAAACGAGACCGCAGATAAAGATGCGAAAATCGTGTTTATTTGACATTGGCCCAAAAAATTTTATATGCTTATGTTTGTTGAAATAGCAAAGTGAATAATAGCGTTATTCCACTCCTGGTAATAGCGCACGAACCCAGCATTTTGCGTTTGTTAACGCGGATTCCAACAGTCAAAGCTGTGTCTGTGCAACGTACACATCAAGTTCCTCGCACTCGATAGCCTTTGTCGTCAATCCAACGACCGAGTCGTAGAAGGACTGTATCCTATGCGAGAATGAGTTATATACTTCTTAGATACCTGTTTCCGAGGTAAATAACCCAGCTTGTTATATTTTTGTCGACCTCGGGTAAAGATGGAAATGGGAACTGGTGGGCAAAGCGCCGAAAGCAGTAACAGCTCGCCCGGAGGGACTCACTAGCTCTACGAATACGCTGGAGGGCGCTGATAGAGAGCTGATGGCTCTCAGCGTGTGGTTACTAACTTGAGCGTTCGGGCGTTGATGACCGGGACGGCGAAAATCTTACACTCGGACTGAGGGAAGGTGATGGCCGCGAATTCGAACTTGCTTCACCCGGAGCCATAGCGTTTCGATCTCACGGTAGGAGGTCGCGTGCGAAAATGGGTTGTTACGTGCAAAATGCGTTTCCGACTTAGAACGACTTGAAGCGACAATTATTGCGGATGCTTGCAACAACTAAATGGCGTATCGGGTTTGCTCGAAGTTCTTGAATGCACGTTTGGGCTGCTGGATGCACAAAATAATTTTATTTATTTTTTTGCCGGAATGGCGTCAAGTTTTCTTCCGAGAGTGGTAGCGAATACCACCCATGCAGGACAAGGTGCGGATCACACCGAAAGCTCCCATACCCACTCCCCCTTGTTGAGGAAGCAGTGAGTAATGCTTTTACAGCAAAGTACAATTTCCTTGCCGCGAAAAGCGGATGAAATATGTAAGATAGACAAGCGCACTAAGGACAATTAGTCATAAGCGAGAAATATCTAAGCTGCCAAGCAGATCCGCACTTGTCGCAGATGTTTCAGATGCGGAAGCATAAAACATATAAGCCTTTTGTGTTCCCTTTTCTCCCGGCCTTGAGATAGGAAGAGCCAAGCTCCCTTATAAAAGAATCCACAATCCTCGCGGGGAAATATCAGGTCGAAGTAGACCAAATAGCGTAAAGGCTTAGAAGTGATCTCGACTGTACTTCATGGAGGTTGTGGTCACCGGTAACCAAAGTGATTAAAACCTTTTTTAAAGGTGGGCTCACAGACCATGTTGCGGTTATCGATATCACATTCCCTGGATTTTTGAAGCCTTGAAAAGCCATGTTAGATTCAGAGGCGCCGTACAGTTACGATAGATTCCCGACTGTTTTAAACGGAGGACAGTACGCGGAAATCTAAGATACCAATGACATATATATGATTCTGTATCTTGCAACAAAGATACTAGTAGCAGATCGCCCTTCATGTGGAACTTTAAAGTAAAGTCTGAATAATTTGACATGTGTAGAACGGTATCTATTCCTATATTTATGTTTGAGATACGAGTCAATGTAGGCATGCGCGAGGCGAAACACCGCGAGCCATGAATCGACTTAGATTAAAAAGCTACTTGCCAAAAAAGTACTTCTGAAAATTTGAAAGTGATATACCCCCCGAAAAGTGCCTTGGCGCGACTGAAAGCTGAGGTAGCTTTCAGTCAGACGTGGCGATGCTTAAATTGGTTGCAATGTTATTACTAGGTGCCTCAAGGAGTGCTTGAAAATTAGAAGCCGCCGAAAGTCGAGGTCTTTTGCTCATCGCGGTCTTCATTCTGCAGCTTTGTTGAGAAAGGAAGGGTCGACTGTTAGTTGTGGCCCTCAAAGTGTATGT
>NW_020188126.1:734990-735780 GCF_900000015.1 Plasmopara halstedii
CTTCAAACGCCTTCTTCAGCTCGATCTTGAAATATTCGTAGCTGATAAATTAGTTTAGACTAATTTCCGTTACGCCCAGCCATTTGCACGACCCGCAAGGTTGGACATCGCGAACAACACCTGCTGCAAGGGGTCTCGCAGTTAATTATAGTGATTACTTCATTTGACTCGGCAGACCATCGTTCAAAAGGCTCGATCTCTCTACCACGGTACAAAGACACGTTCAGCTTCAGAAGCATCGTTGTATACGAATATAGTTGCGACCTGCTTTCGAGATTCTAGAATTTTGTGATGCATGAAACTGTCGGCCACGTACTTTCAATCAACCGAGAAGACGATTGCAGAAGTCTGACTATGGCAGCTTTCGTGATGGCTTCTCACATGCGAGTGCTATCCACTCATGAAAAAGACAAATGAGACAAATGAGACAAGTAAGGAGACATCTTATTCGTCAACACCTGGTACTGGTGAACCAAGTGGTACCCCAACTCCCTCCATGTCACTCGGACAAGGACAGGATACGGCTTGAACTTGAATGCGCAATGTATTCAACAGTCTTGTCGGCGGACAAAAGTCGAGTGTCGCTGAAACCACCGCTCTGCACAACTCATAAGGCATGGCTTCAGATTTTTATGGCTGCATATGGATGCAGACGTTTGGGAACGGTTCAGGTAAATAGTAGCTGCAAAGAATTTTAAAGTTTTGAGGACTTTTTTAATTTGAGTATTCACTGTGACGTTTCGGGGGCAACTCCTGGGCAAAATCCCCTGTGTGATGTACTTATACCCTA
>NW_020188126.1:735790-737280 GCF_900000015.1 Plasmopara halstedii
CCGGCACTCGGACCATAATGTCAGGATGGTCTTCTTTACTATTCTTTTAAACATTATAAATATCTGATATAAAGCTAAAACATAGACCTAATTTACTACTTTTTATTAGTGATACCTCTCAATTATAAACTTGATTCTATCGTGCTTCTTTGAGTTAAAGCTGTCGATGGTCCAATAGATCAAACGAAGTGCGTAGTGGTGCTGCAGCTGAAAACTTTATACTTGTAAAACACGTAGTCACTAAGTAGATAGAGGTAAGAACTCCTGCCTGAATGTCAGATCTGCCGATTTTACACACATGGGACGACTTAAACCGATCTTCGCAATTTTGATGGTAGAATGAAATTATAAGCTTCTCCAGTGATGGCACGATAATCAAGGCTGTTATCGATTAGGTAGCAGAGATGATGTATCAGTACCACCGAAGCAGAAAGAGTTTTCTCACAGGTGAACATTTTTGAACTTTTTGAGTCAGATGTATGTTAAGTCGTCTCTCATATACCCATAATTTCTGTCTTGAAAGGGCAAAAGCATCCTTCTCCAGGTTTTAAATTAAGCTAGAGCCCAAACGTACACAGCATTAACGGCAAGTGGGAATGTTATGATGACGCCACTCAATGCATGTACGGACAATCAGTACGTCACAAGGATAAAAGTAATGCGTACGACGAGAGTCATGACTACAGATATGATTACGGGTGCGTGGTAGTTGTTCACCAATCTAAATAGATCACTTATATTAATTCGGCTTAGAGGTAGTACAGCGAAACAAACCAATGACCTTTCAAAAATTCACTTTGGTTTTTAACAAAAAACCAGCAGTATGTGAATGCTTTTTCCTGCAACAAATGTCTACATGTTAACGGCTAAATTTTTTTAAGATTGAGGTAAAAACGACAAATTGTGTATCAAAAATACTCTATATTACCGACCGAGTCTCGAACTTTGTCAAACAGACCTCAATTTCGAAGTGAACGTATCTTTTAAACATAACCAGGTACTGGTCACGTTACTCATGGACCCATCAGCCCACCAATGAAAGACAGATATTTTTTTTCGAGCAGCCGATCCTGAATAGACCAAATTTCAGATCGCTTTCTGATCCGAGCAATTGCACTTAGCAGCTTAAGCCTCTTTCAGCTGATTAGGGTAGGATCGCAATATGAATCTAGCCAGCCCACATAGATCACCTTGTGCGTTCATAGTATCGATGAAATGTAGAGAGTGTCATCATATCCTTTGTTCACTATACCTGTGATGGATGCAGTGGAATGTAGTCGTAACTAAGTTATATAGACTGCAGATACCGTACGTATGTAGGTAGTTCAACAACGTTTCATAAAACCATTCCCTCTACTACATGTTCCTGTATGTGTCGTCTGTCGATAACATCGACATGGGGCTTTTGCGCATCCTAGCTCTCAGCTAAAGCGTCGCGCGCTCGGCACATGGCGCATAAACGCATTGAGATAATATCTGTGTATATAAGT
>NW_020188126.1:737290-737418 GCF_900000015.1 Plasmopara halstedii
CAGTCATTACTGCTTTTCCCCAATACGACTTGGGCAGTTTTGCGTGTTCAAGCATACAGCGCGCACATTTCACCAATGTTCTATTCATACGCTCAGCCACTCCATTAAGCTGAGGCGTATATGGTGGT
>NW_020188126.1:737470-737895 GCF_900000015.1 Plasmopara halstedii
CTCGTCAACATAGCCATCCGGCTGTACCATAAAGATGTCTTCTTCGAGAAGTCCATTGAGAAAAGCTGTCTTCACATCCATTTGATGGACCGTGAGACCATACTTGGCACTGAGGCCGAGCAGTACTCGAATTGAAGTAAACTTCGCCACTGGTGCAAAGGTCTCCTCGTAATCGATGCCATACTTCTGTGCAAATCCCTTGGCCACCAGAAGCGCTTTGTAAGGCTCAGTCTCTCCGTTTTGGTTTTCCTTCACCCAAAACCCATCTGTTTCTATTCGCTTTGGGCCCTTTTGCACTAGGTCCCACGTCCTGTTTTTGGTGAGTGAATCAATTTCCGAGTCGCAAGCCTTTTTCCACTCTTCGGCTTCGCTGGATTCCATCGCCGACTTAAACGTAGTCGGCATTTCTCCCACTGAATTCACGA
>NW_020188126.1:737905-738087 GCF_900000015.1 Plasmopara halstedii
TGGATACGATAGTGCAAGTCACCCCGGTCATGTTTGCAAGCTGAAGCGGTCGCTGTATGGATTAAAGCAATCTCCACGCATGTGGAACAAGACAATTGACGACTTCATGCAGCTTTTGGAGTTCAACAAGTGTGAATCAGACCATTGCGTTTACATGAAGCGTTTAGACCAAGATATGATTT
>NW_020188126.1:738097-740881 GCF_900000015.1 Plasmopara halstedii
AGCGGTAAAGCCCATTTGTGAGTTGTTGTCTCCTGTGCTAGGGTCGTGTATAGTGAAAGCAACTGAATATCGCAATCTTCTATGCCATAAGCCGGAAAAGTTGAAGGGCGACTTTACGTCTTGAGTGGAATGGCTAAGCTTTTCATATACGTAGGGTGGATCATCATCGTCACGATGTGACAGTAATGCCAAGTCTGCACTATGCTTGACGGGCCCATCGAGCAGAGCTGTAAAGCACCGGGGGGTAACTGGCAAAAGAAGGAGTTAGGTGACCAACGTAGTCTTTGTGGTTGTAAGCTATCTCTCATCACCTTGGAAAAAAGGTTTGAGACTCACACAGGATATGAGCAAGGAAGTGCAAGACGCTAAGGTCACCATCACGATATGTTTAAGGAGAAACAGAGATTGCTATTCGTAATGAATTAATCTGTCATAGAGGACAATAGCTGAGCACTTAGTGCAAGGAGAGGGACAGCTACCCCCAAGTTCCTTTCTATTCTTTGTTTATGGAATATTACGACGTGGTGACCAGATAGATCCACCCCGCGTGTCATGCCGGATTAGGATGTGTGTGTCATAAAAACGATTTAGTCTCCGAGACCAGTTTCGTATTACACGACAATGACCCTTAGATGGGAAACGGATGAGCGTAATTGAAACTTTGCCCTTGCAAAGCAAAAAACGAGTTTGATTAAAAGAAATCCTCATTAAGCACTAGCTTTTGGTTTCAGAAAGGCTAAAGGAAAAGGCAAGCTTCTAATTAGCTTAATGTAGCCACGATTCCGGTGTAACAACAAATTCTAGTAATGAAATGCAACAGAACAACGTAACTCTATCAATACACTCGACCCAGTTGATAATTAGTATCGACTGCTGATGAAAGACAGCGACATCCCTCAAACTATAATGAGTACTCCGAGCTGCTTTCTTTTGACGGGCTAATTATGCCACAAGGACTGTCTGATATAACAGCGGTTTTGAAAGCGTAGTGATGCAGCTGTTCGGCCCACATCGTGTGAATGCACAGACATATCTCGACGATAATTTCGTTTATAGTCGTGCAGAGCGTAGTAGGTTTATGTGGACAATCGTATTAAACACTTGCGAGCGGTCCTCGAGATCATTTGCTGAGATAATCTATTTGTCGATATAGATAAGTGAGTCTCTAGCGCTGAGGAAATCCCGTCTGGGGTGCATCATTTGGAAGCGAGCTTATCTAGTGTAAATAAAGGTCAGTGTAGATTGACCAGTGTATCTGTCCCAAAAGGACTTAAGAAAGCCATTAACAAGCTACTTGCACAAATATATTGTAAAATATGCTGATTTGACACAAGACTATCATAAATCTCCTAGAACACATGTCAAAGGGTTCTGTGGTGCGACGAATGAGTGTGGTCTGTAAAGCTGTGGGAGAAAGTCTCATGCATACCCTGTTTCTGGTAATCCACAAACAATTCCACGTCGTCTGTGACACATCAGGTTTTGCATTAGGCTACGCATTGCATTGAGTTTATGCTAATGAGCACGAATGCATGATCGCCTTTGAGTATTGCTAGCCGGTAGCCACCGAAAAAATTACTAGTTTTATAACAAGAAGTTGCTTGCAATGCGATATTTTTTACTTCAGTTTAGGGTGCGCTTTGTTGGCTCGATGCCGTTCTTGACCGATAGAGATCATGCGTCGTAGCACAGCGACGTCGTCATCACACTCTTGCAAAAAATGTTAAGATAATTACCCCATAACTTTGATATATCGCATAAACCGGGTCGACTTGATGAGGTTGCGCATTTGCTTTTGGTCACCCGGGCTAAAATAACATTGGTGACGTCGCCAACGAAACGCACAGCCTTCTAATCAGACGTAACAATTGTTGCACAACTAAAGGCTTCAAAAAGCAGGAAATTGAAAAATTTAGATGTTGCATTGCCGAAGCGCGTGTTTGCACGCCTTTACCGCTATGTCTCATTTTCATGCGCGCAGTATTTCTGCTTGACCTCCGTGACACTTGGCGTGAAGTGGCGCCCTGGAAGAGGACCTAATTTACATGATACAGCTCGAAACACATGGTGATCTTTCAGTTGACCGCATCGGACGAGGAACGACACATTGCTTGGTGAGCAATGTGCTTTGGTGATCAAATATGCATAAGTGGGTAAGGACATTTGTGAGCACGTATGATGTATCGCCTCACCCACATGCGGCGGCACCACTAGTCAGTCTGCCGGATCCGGTAGAGAACAGGTGATAAATAGTTACGGTCCTCATTTGCAGTATTTTAAAACAATACCGGTAACGTGGTCTGTCTGGGGGGGGATAGATGACTTGCTACTGTGATCGATAATGCGACCAGTGAGGATACCTCGAAAAAGAGATTTGCCAATTTTGCTTATTGGAAGTCATTGTCTCGGATAGAGTTTCGCTTTTTCAGCGAAGTTTTGGCAAACATTGTTTAAGGTGCTAAGTTATACCAGCCGCTAACGAAAAGCAAACATATGGTCAGGCGAACGCGTGGGTCGTTCTGTGGTATATAATACACGAAGTGCTTGCGCGAAGATCGCGTTGCGGGCGTAAGCTGCTCCCACTGATTGTGTTTGCCTTTTAAAAGCAGTACATGCATCTAAAAAAATTACGTTTCTCACACAAACAACGGATTTTTACGAATAGAAGACCTTCTACTCTTACAAGCCCCCATCGAATTTTCGACAATGATCTAGAAATAAAAGAACGCTTCGATTAAAAGACCTCTTCAAATAAAAGGCCGCTGTAAACACCTTAGCATTGGG
>NW_020188126.1:740891-741225 GCF_900000015.1 Plasmopara halstedii
TTGTCTACCAGACTGAATGTCCTACAACACGTTCGCGATGCGATGGCCGAAAGCCAAGTCCTGCAGAAAGAATATGCAGATGAAAAAGGAAGAGGCAAAGTAGAAAGCTTTAAGGTCGAAGACCTGGTTTTATTAAATTCTAAATACGAGCCTACATATGCAGCCTCTGCTATCTTCAGGACGAAGTTTTGCCCACGGTTTATCGGACCGTTTAAGGTTGTGGACAAGCGGGACATAGCGCATACGCTGAACCTTATTAAAACGGATGCGCACTCGCCCAGTGTTTTACGTGGGCTTGCTCAAGCCGTACCGGGATCCGGCGCAAGTGAACGCG
>NW_020188126.1:741235-742021 GCF_900000015.1 Plasmopara halstedii
GTTGTACAAATGAACGAGCATCTATGTGCGCACGTGTGAGACGTGTCAACGGGTGAAAGTCTCGCCAAAAGCGGCTGCGCCGCTGGCCAGCTTATCAATACCCGCTGGGTGCTAGCAGTCGATGAGTTTGGACTTTGTGTTTAGCCTGCCGAAAGAATTGGCGGGCAACACGAGTGTCGTGGTATTCGTCGACCGGTTGAGCAAGATGCTCATTTGGCGGCGGTGCCAGACACCATCGACGGAGTCGATACAGCAACGCTGTTCGTGGATCGTGTTTTTTGACAACACGACCTTCCAGAGTCGATCGTCTCTGATAGAGACCCCCGTTTCACGAGAAAGTTTTGGTCGGATATCTTCAAAGTGCTAGGCACCAAGTTAGATATGTCGACAACAGATCATCCGCAGACCGATGATCAAACCGAAAGGGTGAATCGCGCCATCGAAGACTTTCATCGCAGCGTCTGCGCTGGGTCGCCGAGGCGCTGGAGCGTTATGTTGCCAGTCGTAAATTTGCGCTGAACAATTCAGTGTATTCATCAACCGTCTTCGTGAACGGGCTGGGTCACCCTCGCGTTCCACTGGCGCTGCCACCCCAAGGCTCAGGGCTTGGTGGGAGAGGAATAGCCGAACGGCTAGCGGATGTCAACAGCCTTCTCACCATCCGCAAAGAGTCGAGGACTTCTTGTCTAGCAGACTAAGTGTCCTACGACCCGTTCGCGATGCGATGGCAGAAAGCCAAGACCTGCAGAAAGAATATGCAGATGAAAAAGGAAGAGGCAAAGTAGA
>NW_020188126.1:742031-742439 GCF_900000015.1 Plasmopara halstedii
TGTAAAGGGCTTTGAGAAGCCATGGAAGATCCTCAACGATTCCGGGGCGTCGAGCAATAATGCTCGACGCTTTACGATGGAAGGAAGTCAGCTGGATGCAAAGGCGCTGAAAGCGCGGTTGGGTGACATCGTCACTGTCCGCATAGCGACGAAGACGCGTGTTACGGTCCCGAAAGATCCTGTGGACTTCGGAGTCAAGTTCCTTGACTTTATAGCGTGGATGGTGTCTAGTCTTAGCCTTGAATGCAAGATATGATCTTATTCTAGGAATGGTATGGTTGGAACAACCTGACCTGAGCCACAGATTGGCTGGAGGTCAAAGACCTTGGTCGCTACGCGCACGTTTTCTCGTGGAGCTTTGGTGAGTCATGAACCCACCTCTGCTAGGAGACAAAAGCGCTATTGGCG
>NW_020188126.1:742449-743961 GCF_900000015.1 Plasmopara halstedii
TACACAAGCACACATCACTTCTACCTCTGCCCTTCTTATATCCTATACACCTGCGGGTACCGCGGGGTTGTTTGACACCTAAGAAATACTTTCTTCTTCCTCTACATGGTCGAATTGCATCGCGTCTTGAGCACTCGTTAAAATTTTATTCCGGTTCTTCAGCCGACCATTGCGGTACGAAAGTGGTACTCTACATTAAATGCGACATTTACCACTTCTTTGAAAGACGTAGAGTAGATGTGGCAGGTCCAGGTGCAAGTCGCTCCTATTGGAATAACCTTTGTATAGATGGTAATCGTCATCGAATTTGAGAGGGGTCTGTTTGATTCGCAGCAATGAGAGGTCGCAACCCCTAGACGTAGGCCCCCGTTTTGGCCTGCCTTGCTCCCTCGTCCTTGAATCACATTCATTACGCTAAGTTAGGCACCGCGGGATATGTCACATATAATTAATGAGCAAGAACCCTTCAAAACAATACTTCATACCTCCTAGTCTTATAACCTCAAGCGTGACGCGCTGTTGCTCCGCCTGGACCACGGCCATCTCAATATCCCTAATCAAGAGAAAGAGATTGTGCAGCGGGGCTGTCGTAGCTTTTTCGCTCAGAGAAGGCTAAGCTAAGGTCACCAACCTTCGCTGTATACATAGAACCAGTCGGATCGCAATCCATTTACTCCAAGAGTAACCCACAAGGCAAATAAACTCTTCCATTCAAATTGTAAACTGTATTTCTTTGGTTTTTGTTACAAAGTCGTCTGCATCCAAATCTATAAATTGTTCCTACATAAAAAGTAAAACCTATTTCAAATGCATAACTACCGGGAGTCCAACCACGCACTGACTTCTTGTCAAAGTGTAGCCACACCATTGCATGATCACACAGTCTTGTGTGACCCGCCCCTTCATATCAGGGTACGTGTAACCCCGTTACAGATTGTATCCGACCTTGCCCTCTAAGAATTAAATGCTCAACATCGTTGATTTAACGATGGCAATTGGTTGCGTAGTAACCAAAGACTGTTTAAGCCTCGCGGAGTATCTCACCAGTGCTTTTTCGTAGCCTACAGGCGAGCAATATAAGGCTTTCGATCTTGGACTGCGAACTGTCTTATTTCTTCGCGACCAACAGTCGACATAAGCTTAACAAGCTCATCTGGTTGGTCCAATAAAAATGCATTTGAGCATCTCACGTTCCGCAATTACAGAGACACATTACCTTAACGATTTGACCGTGAAGTTGACTACTAAAGCCACTAAGCGCAACGGGGCTGCGTGCACCTCGCACAGAGAATCTCTTACTCAGAAATTTGTGTACACAACGCACGAAGGTTGAGTTGGTATTTCGTTTACACCGAAAATGTTAGCGGTTCGAGTCCGTGAACTAAAAAGAAGAACACAAGCTATATATATTCCTAAAAAAAAATCAAAATTTTTTGAATATTTTGATTTTTTTTGTCTCGCCTTGATGTTGTCGAAGGCGACCTGGTGCTCATGCTCCCAGCGCCAGTCGGC
>NW_020188126.1:743971-744149 GCF_900000015.1 Plasmopara halstedii
AACGCCATGCATCGACGACACCCAGCTTTGCTAGCCATTCGAGACAGCTGGATCGACTTGGGTTGTACCGCAAGTCTGGAATCGAAGAGTCGAGGCGAGGGTCAAGAGGAGTGTTGAGGCCGCCCAACACGAAGTGCGTCGCTTGATCCTCGAACCCTTCAGTCTCGAGATTCTCAAA
>NW_020188126.1:744159-744419 GCF_900000015.1 Plasmopara halstedii
GTGCAGATGAAAAAGGAAGAGGCAAAGTAAAAAGCTTTAAGGTCGCTTTATTAAGCTCTAAAAACCTGGCTACACATGCAGCCTCTGCTGTATTCAGGACGTAGCTTCGTCCACGGTTCATCGGATCGTTTAAGGTTGTGGCCAAGCGGAGCCTAGCGTATACACTGAACCTTCCAAAACGGATGCGCACTCACTCGGTGTTTTACGTGGGCTTGCTCAAGCCGTGCCGAGATCCGGCGCAAGTGAACGCGGAATTGTTG
>NW_020188126.1:744429-744579 GCF_900000015.1 Plasmopara halstedii
ACAAACCCATACGTCGCAGGGCGACAATCCGAAAGAAGTCGACGGCGTGCCTTGAGTTTAGCAAACTCAAATCGGAGGTGTCGCTCCATACTCACGTCCACTTCCTTGTGGCTCAACTGTAAGTTATACAGTGAGGAAAGTTTCCGGTGC
>NW_020188126.1:744589-745240 GCF_900000015.1 Plasmopara halstedii
GGATCCCACGGGCCCTTGGACCACCCAGAAGCTGAACCAGCAGCTGGTTATGAGCACGGAGTGCAACAACCTCCATTTCCAATGGCGCCAAGCGCTCCACCGTCACATGAAGCGACGCACTCACTTGATCCACGGCTAGAAGTCGCTCCGACAGAGCGCGGTAGTCCTCAAGGTGAGGCAGCCGACGCATGACGTGCTTCAAATCCTCAAGAGCATCCGCACAGCGATATGCTACTTCAGTAAGACGCAAAGTGGAGCTCCGATCACGAAGGATCTCGTGCTCAAGGGCTCGAAGAGCATCATGAGTTACTGGACGGCGGTCTACCCGGTCGTCACCATTCGCCACCGACTCTCGCGATGAGAACGGTGACGTCCACTATCACGTGAAACGTCTAGCAGACGACGTTGTCACCAGGGTCAAGCCCAAGTTCTGGTGAAGTGGCGGGGACATCCCGACTTCAAAAACTCTTGGTAGTTTCAGACGTTACTTCGGCAAGATTGCTCAGACGCCGTGGACGCTTTTGATCGGAAAGATCTGGACGCCCAGCGTCATCAGGCGCCCCGCGCTTCCCGGCAATAGCCAGGGAAGTAGGAGGGCCATGAGCTGAGCTCAAGCAGTGGCCCTGAGCTCTTGCGGTCGCAGACACAGAG
>NW_020188126.1:745250-745477 GCF_900000015.1 Plasmopara halstedii
GAGTCGCTCCGACAGAGCGCGGTAGTCCTCAAGGTGAGGCAGCCGGTGCATGACGTGCTTCAAATCCTCAAGAGCACCCGCACAGCGATATGCTACTTCAGTATGGCGCTCAGTGGAGCTCCGATCACGAAGGATCTCGTGCTCAAGGGCTCGAAGAGCATCATGAGTCACTGGACGGCGGTCTACCCGGTCGTCACCATTCGCCACCGACTCTCGCGATGAGAACG
>NW_020188126.1:745487-745623 GCF_900000015.1 Plasmopara halstedii
AGATCCCACGGGCCCTTGGACCACCCAGAAGATGAACCAGCAGCTGGTTATGAGCACGGAGTGCAACAACCTCCATTCCCAATGGCGCCAAGCGCTCCACCGTCACATGAAGCGACGCACTCACTTGATCCACGGC
>NW_020188126.1:745633-745984 GCF_900000015.1 Plasmopara halstedii
CAGACGCCCCCCGCTTCCCGGCAATAGCCAGGGAAGTAGAAGGGCCATGAGCGGAGCTCTTGCGGTTGCAGACACAGAGCTCGTGTGAGCGTTAGGGGTTGACCCATCGTTGCAGGGCGACAATCTGAAGGAAGTCGACGGCGTGCCTTGACTTTGGCAAACCCAAATCGGCAGTGTCGCTCCACACGCACGTCTACTTCCTTGTGGCTCAACTGTAAGTTGTACAGTGAAGAAAGTTTCCGGTGCGGTTGCACCCATCGCTCAAGAGCGCTTCGTCATATGTAGCGCTTTCTCCAGGGGTGAGCACTACAGGTATTGTCCGCATTGCGGGTACACGAGAGCCACCTCGTT
>NW_020188126.1:745994-746108 GCF_900000015.1 Plasmopara halstedii
CTTCCAAAGAACCAGAAGGACATGCATGAGTGGCTTGGTCAACTACTTGCACAAAAAGAGCGTACATCACGCAGAAATGGACCGGCCATTATCCAATCTCCTTGAAAAGGATGC
>NW_020188126.1:746118-746303 GCF_900000015.1 Plasmopara halstedii
TTTATTGCGCATCTAAGCGTAACGATCAATACCATTGATTTCAATTTTCTAGTGTTGCTACGACGTATCGCCAAGCTCATATCTGCAATTTCGTTTTGATCGGCAGCCCCCAAATTAAGACTGGAACCACTACGTGGCTCGTGGATAGCCACAATGTGGCCTGAACAGCTGTGTCACCAGCCAAT
>NW_020188126.1:747273-748290 GCF_900000015.1 Plasmopara halstedii
TATTGCTTCTTGTACTAGAGCCAGTAAAGAATGGAAAGAACCGTGTGTCGCAATCTTCCATATCAGAACAGGTGGTTAATAAAGCGATTGTAAAGATGTCGCGTGTAAAAAGTCTAGGTCCTGTAGGTAGAAAGTATGGCTCTCATTGTTACGATGTGACGGCACGGTTGAGTCAGCGCTATCGTGTAGTGAGCTAACCGTGCAGAGTAGTGGGTTCCGAGGGGTAAATGTACCTAGTTCCGCAGGATTCTGTTGGCGAGAGATTTCATCTGGCAAGTGGAGTCCTGAGGGCTGTAAATATCGTTTCTTTACATCCGACCGAAGCTTATTGACTGGAAGAATTATGCTTGTAAGAAATTGCAGAACAGTGAGGTCACTAAATGGTACGGTGAAAACCTAAGCTCATCATCCGCGATTTGTGGATCGGTGATTGAAGACACTCTCAAAGCACTGAGGACAAGAAATGGAACAGGTATTCTCACTGCTCCTGTGGATCTTTCTACTTTTTTAAGATAAAGTTTCATGACGTAGTGACGAGAGACCCCCCATGCGTGATAGACCAAACGTTGCACAGCAAAATGCAAAACGTTGATAACATATTTCTCCGTGCGCAACACGTAGTGAATTTGACAAGAAAAAGTAAATCTTTGTCAAAACGGCCACTGAAAATGGCGATTTATTTATGCTAATAATAAAGGTGGTGCAAAAAACGACTTCTAGTCGGGAAGTGCATCAGAATAGAATGGTCAGCTTACCTTTTTGTTTAGTGGCTTCCATTTCCTAACGTTTTTCTATTGCTTGAATCAGGTGTGCGCTTTCATACAAGTAAATATGCTCGCGAGGCTAAAGCCGGGAGTGCGCTACCAAGTCAATTTACTTTGAAACTTCGCAAACACTTGCGTGGAAAGAGGCTATCAGCACACACACAATTAGAGGGGGATCGTGTCGTAGATTTTACGTTTGGTCAAGGTGCGCTGCAGTGCCATCTTATCCTGGAGCTTTACTCTTGTGGTAATA
>NW_020188126.1:748300-748426 GCF_900000015.1 Plasmopara halstedii
GTAAACGCAACGAGATATATCAGCGACGTGAAACGCTCTGGTTTGAAAAGTTTCACTGGTTCCTTTCCAGTGAAAAGTATTTGGTGGTGGCAGGAAAAGATGCACACCAGAATGAGCTGCTAGTGA
>NW_020188126.1:752488-752988 GCF_900000015.1 Plasmopara halstedii
ATTCAACGAGCAGCCGTCAACCGGTAGAAATCGGTATTACCGTTGTGGACAGGCTGATTGTGCAAGTTGCGGTTTCGTGGGTTAGCCAAGTATCCAGTGAAGTATCCAGCAAAGGGCTATCAACAAACACATAAAAGGTACATATATCCAGTGAGGAATCCAGTAGAATATCTGGTAGAATATTCTAGATAGGCTTAGAGGTAGCACTGCAAAGTCAGGACCTTGATATATTCACTTCGCATTTTGCCGAAACATACGCACTTGCCTTTACATCAATGTCCCCTGTCGATGTTAATCTGGCGGACGACGGCGTCGTCCAAGAAGTTGGAACAGGCGACATTGTAATGACAATGACAACGCCGCGCGGAACGAAGAAAGGTGTGCTGACGTCTGTATGGCACATACCCATGCTTTCTCGAAATCTATTTTCCGTCGGACGTTCTACCAAGGATGTTGGTCCGGTCATTTTCGAGCGTGAAGGGTGCTTCGCGGAAACAAAG
>NW_020188126.1:752998-753095 GCF_900000015.1 Plasmopara halstedii
CTTTACGAACTTTACGATGAATCGAAAGCTCATAAAAACGAACAAGCAGCCAGACTCGCACGTGGATCAGCTGGAGTCGTTTACGGTAAACCTGCAC
>NW_020188126.1:753105-755028 GCF_900000015.1 Plasmopara halstedii
GCGTTCACTATCATGTAGATTGCCTCGTGTGTCAACGTCATCGGCAGGATCTAACCCGATATCTTGCGAAGTGGCGGGGATACCCGGACTCCAAGAACTCGTGGCGTTTTGAGGTGCCACTTTGGCAAAACTGCCCTGACGTCGTAGAAGCTTATGATCAGAAGGATCATGATGCTTCACGTTGTCGTGCGCCCCGCGTTTCTCAGCAGTTTTCCGGGAAGCCGGAGGGCCATGAACTGAGCCCAAGCTATGGCCCTGAGCTGCTGTGGTCGTAGAGTCAAACGTGTGAGACACCACAGAGCTAGCGGGAGCGTGATGGGTTAATTTATGTGTCGCAGGGGGACAATTCGCAGGAAGTCGGCGTTGCGCCTTGAGTTAGACAAACCCAAATCGGAGATAGCATTCTATGCGCACGTGCACTTCCTTGTGGTTCCGCTGAAAGTTAGACAGCGAGAAATGCTTCCGGTGTCGCTGCACCCATCGCTCAAAAATCGTTTCATCATCTGCAGCGGTTTGCCAGGGGAGAGCACCACGGGAATATTCCGCATTGCAGCTACAAGAGCGCCTATCTTTTGGGCTCGAAGCCGATCTCGATACTGATCCATTAGTATTCTTGGGGTACCATGAAGCGAGCTCGGAGAGCTTCCGGATGATCAAGCCCAGCTTGTGTAGTGGCCCGGGGACCGACTATGTAGACGCCTAACGGTCGAATGATCGTGTCTTTCGCTTCAGTAGCGTGGTCCACCGAGCGGAAGTCGTAATTCACACGAGGATCTAAGACCGAACGTGGATACGAGGGCAGGGGGGCCGCCCTGGGAGCAGCCTACAACTGCTGCTCCTGCAACTCGTCAAAGTGATTGCTAATAATACCACTTCCCCCGGATGCCGAGAGGTCGAGGAATGCATGGTGTCCGTAAGGTTCAAGCTGGGCTCAAGTCGAGGCGTTGGCGCACCTCCCTCTCCTCGTCCTCCAATGCTGGGAAAGGGAGTATTAGACTCGTAGTAGACATCCTTCAGATTCTCGACGAGGAAATCCGTCGCCCGAGGCAAGTACGGTGTGTGGCGCTTTGTTGCCAAGGGCTTGGGATGTGTTTCTCATGAAGCCGTGAATGTACTGTCCGGAGATGCACCCGTGCAGAAGAAGAAGGGCTTCGCCCGCGGGCGCCTTCGGAATCAGCTCGGCTGGGTGTTTTGCGAGTCATAGACTTAGGCCTCACAAAGCGGAGAATGTTGTGGTTGTTCTTATGTACATAACGGTGTCTCAGACACGCGAGCCTCGTGTGAGGCAACAATGACATGTGAATTGTGGGTACTCACAATTTTGATGGGGGAGGACGTAACGGGGCTACATGTACCCAGAGTAGAGCGGAGTTGCACGTACCCTTGTATGAAAGGGCGGATCACACAAGATGGTGTGACCGTATGTGTGTGGATTACACAAGGGGTGCAATCACACAATGGTGTAGCTACACCGTAACAAGAAGCTACTACGTGGCTGAAATACTAGTAGTAATGCATATTAATTAGGAAGACCTAGGGTTTTAGATATTGGCGGCTCTGCCGCAATTAAATCATTAGAAACCGCCTCAATCTTAAACGGAAGAGTCTCTACACCTTGGCTAAGGTAATAAGTAATCTTGGAGGCAGCGAATTGCGATCCTATGCACTCGCACTGGTTCGCTCAGCTTCCTCGAAACAAAGAGCTACGGCAGCCCCGCTGCATATATAACGGGGTTACACATACCCTGGTAACAAGTGTGTGTGTCACACCAGATGGGTATGGTGTGACCACACCCAAACAAGAATACGGTATGGGGCTGGATAGCCAGTAGTTATACCTGTGTTTAGATTTTACTATACATATTTAGGAAAATATATGCATTTAAAATTAGGCGGCTTTGCCGCAGATAAAAATAAATAAAA
>NW_020188126.1:755038-761371 GCF_900000015.1 Plasmopara halstedii
GGGTGATTCGTGATGCTCATGATCTTTGGAGTACAGAGTCCGTCGTCATCGGTATTCCGCCAATCATCATTCCAAAGTCGCTTACCGCTGCGCGGAAGACCTCGAGAACCTTGAGCACTTTGTGCGCAGACTGCTACACCTTGATGATCATGACGCTCTGTCGGAGCGGCTCCTAGCCGTCGAGCAGGCGAATACGTCACTTCGTCTGACGGTGCGGCGCCTTGCGCCGTTGGAAACGGAAGTTGTTGCACTTCTTGCTCAGAACCAGTTGCTGGCTCAGCGTCTGGGAGGCCGAGCGCCTTTAAGCACCGCCCTGGCACCGATGCCGCGTTCACTTGTGCTGGATCCCAGTACGGCTTAAGCAAGCCACCACCGGGTGGTTGCGCTTCCTTCTCGGAAGGTTTAGCGTATACGCAAGGCCTCACTTAGTCACGACCTATAAAGGTCCAATAAGCCTTGAACGGAGCGTTGTCCTAAAAACAGCAGAAACTGCAGGTGTAGGAAGGTTTTAGCATTTAGTAAAACCAGGTCTCCGACTTCAATATTTTCCACATTTCTTCTTCCTCTTCTGTTTGCATATTCGTTTTGCATGACTTGACTTTCAGCCATCGCATTGCGACCGTGTTGTAAGACACTCCGTCTGGTAGACAGGAAGTCATCGACTCCGTTATGCACGGTGACGGGCTGATATCAGCTAGCCGCTCGGCAACTCCTTCTCCAACAAGCCCTTAGCCATGGGACGGCGGCGTCAGCGGGACGCGAGGATTAACAAGCCCGTTCACGTAGAACGGCGTGTAGCCGGTAGATGAATGCACTGCATTGTTCAGAGCAAATTCTACGAGTGGTAACATAGCGCTCCAGCGCTTCGGCGTCTCAGCACAGACGCTGTGAAGAACGTCTTGAACGACGCAATTCACCCTTTCGGTCTGACCTTCGGTCCGCAGTTGGCTCGCTGTTGACATAGTCAACTTGGCGTCCAGCACCCTGAAGCTAGTCGACCAAAACTTTCCAGTGAAGCGCGGGTCTCTATCCGAGACAATTGACTCCGGGAGTCCATGTTGTCAAAATATACGATCTACAAACAGCGTCGCTGTATCAACACCGTCGATGGTGTCCGGGACTTCCACAAGATGAGCCGTCTTGCTTAACGATCCACAAAGACCACCACACCCGTGTTGCCCGCCGAGCCCTTCAGCAGGCCAAACACAAAGTCCATACGCATGGACTGCCAACACCCGGAGGGTACCAGTAAACTGGCCAGCGGCACCGCCGCAATCGGTGAAGGTTTCACCCTCTGGCACGTTTCACACGTGCTCACATATGTGCTCATCCATTTGTACAGCTTGGGCCACCAATAGTGGCAACTCACCGAGCTGTACGTTTTCTCACGACCAAGATGACCGCTGAGTGGTGTGTCGTGGGTCTCATAGAGAATACGGTATTTTAAGTCCTCATCGTGAGGAACCGCAATCCGAAGTGTGTCCTTTATTTGGTGCTATGATACAGCAATCCGTTATCCAACGAATATCAGTGTTACCGTGCGCGCAAACGCGCCGTCAATTTCTTGTCCGAGTTTCTAACTGCTTGCTCCCGAGAGCCTATAGCAGCTCTTCACACATGCCATCATTTACATATGCGGCGCGGATTAAAATCATCACTGACGACTTCACCGTCGTGAAATGAGCAAGCTGACAATCCGGTCCGCGTGGCAACGCATCAGCCAAAGCATTCTGCTTTCCTAGCTTTTACTTCACCTCAATGTTATAATCTGCAAAGTATGAAAGTCACCTGGCCAACCACTGCGAGTTGAAACTCTGAATCGCAGTGCATAATGGCGCATGATCTGTGTAGATCACAAACGAATTTGATTCATGCAGGTGCACCCTGAACTTGACAAGTGCATACTTCATCGCAAGTAATTTCGTGGCGTAGACTGAGTAGCTCTTCCCCGCAGCCTCAAGCTGGCGAAATTCGAACGCGATCACCCCACCCTCGGCGTCAGCTCGCAGCAGTGCACAGCCGATGGAAAAGTCCGAAGCGTCACAGATGACACTGAAACGACGATCGGGGCCTGGCCACGCCAATATTGGTGCATGACGTAGGCTGAGTATATCATGTTAAAAGCCTTCCGATGCTCGGTGTCCAAACACCATCCCATATCCTTTTAAGAAGTTTCGACAATGGCCGTGCCATTCCGCATGATTTGCGCTATGCTTGTACTAGAAGTTGGCGAGGCCAAGCCACTTGCGCAATTCTTTTGGTTCTTTAGAGTTGTCCAGTCCCCAATGGTCTTGACCGAAGTGGGATCCGCTTTTAGTCCACGCTTCCTAATGAAGCACCCTAAAAGAAACTTTTTTCGCGCCGAATATGCACTTAACAACATTAGCATGCAGATTTTTTATTCGCATGCACGCGAGCACCGCTCTCATTTGGACGATATGGTTTTCCTCGTCGGTCCTCCCGTGCCCCGCACGGTTGTGGACGATGATGCCGCCGAAGTATGTCTGTACATACGCCTGGTGGGGCCTAAACAACTGCGTCACAAGACGAAAAAATGTTGCTGGTGCATTTGACAGCCCTTTAGGCATCATGTCACACTGCCCTTTGGGAAGGAGCCATCGGCAAGTCACGCAGTAATTAATTTACCGGAACTAGATCGATATCATGACGCACACCTCGGTCCGGAAGTAGGACCGACGGCGGATCTTTGGAGACGACGTCTTGAAACCCCTTCCCAGAGGACAATCTGGATCCAAGGGATTCTTCAAAATCGACGACCCACTTCGTGCGTTCAGCACCATCTTAGTGTCCTCCAGGACAGCTTCATCTAGAAGCGACGACGATTCAATCTCCTCGTTCGGTTGTATAATGACCACCTCGGCTATATTGCCTGCCTTCAAGGCACCTCCAAAATCTTTGATGGACATCTCGTCCAGCTTAAGAAGAGCATCAACCGCAATAATGGCCGATGGTGACGTCACCGTCTTCCTCCCCGTCATATCGCTGGCATAGGCATATAACTGTGCGCTATCGTCTACGGTAGAGACACACTGGGTCAGGGTCGACGCCCTGTGTCTTGCAGATAATTTAGGGCTTCGCCGTCTCCTCTCTATAGTAATTTTGTAGTTTTAAGTCTCATTGAAACCAGTGGGAACACACACTCAGCGTCCTACAGTGTTCCCATTCCCTGCTACTAAGAGCTGCTATTTTTGCAGTCTTCGTCCAGTGGATAATATGCCACTTCACGCGCATCAGAAAAGCTTCGCCCAAGATTCCTCAGACCTCGTCCGACCATGCCACTCTTGGCATGCAGCAACTGCTTTGAAACGTGAGCAGTACCTCCACCAATACAGGACAAGTTTGATTAGTGATATCATGTCATGACAACTAGCCAGTCATGTCGGTAAAATTTTTGTCACGGAACAGCTCGGCAGTAATATCTCTGGTTATGAAATCTTTGACAACCGGATAGCGGTCTATTTTGTTCAGACTGCCCCCTAAGACAACATTGCCGGTATTACCGGACGCGACTTTAAAAGAAAAAAAACGATACGATGGTTGCTAGCGCTCTGCTGGAATAGGCAGAAAGTCAGCGTATGCTGCGGGGTGGGTCGGAATTGCTGTCATCATTCATACGTGTGCGCATACGGGCTTATCAACTTACACTTGTTAGGCCACCATTAAATAGTGTACACTAAGTTACGTGTTGTTTGCCTTCAAAATTAATTACCCCAAGAGGGAATGTGTGCCTCCTACAGTAATCTGCACTTGAGGTTCCCATCACGACGTCGCACTATGCGGTAAGGGTCGACCGGGTTGGCAAGTAGCTACCGAATAAACGATAGCGACTTAAACTTTACTTATAAGACTAGAAAATCAAGCTTGACCACTTCTTCATTTCACTTAAGGACAAAAATTCTTTTCAATCCACAATCGCCTTTGTCTCTGCCGGACCGACATACTTTTCGATTAATCATACCAGAAACAAGACAGTCTTGTCTACGTCAGCAATTTACACATCAATATTGACAATCATCTTATATACTCTCATTCACTCGAGCATCGCTCGCATCTGTTTAACGCGGTTCTACTCACTTGACTTTTCGTACTCTACACAACTACGAGCAAATATTATGTTTGCATAGGCTAGACGGCTGCCTCATATAATATTATAATATTGCTGGCGCATTATAAATTCCTGTGATATAACCAGCGACTCAAAGGCAGCTCGCTAAGAGTATTTTTCGCAGTACAAAAAACAACACAGTTGCTCATGAGCAGTAAGTAATGCCTATTATGGCAATAGCACCGAACAAAGTGCAAGTGACTCATTTAGCACATCCTTCCATAAATTGTGATTTGCATGAATATAGTGGCTGTAAATTGCTTTTAAAAGCGTGCACAATTTGCCACTTGGCATTAACTTTTCTGACATAGACAGTCAGCATTAAGTGAGGGATAATCGTGCAGGAGACAATAACTATCAGTTGCTATTGGCCGTCCAACGCTTGGACCACGATATACCGTTGCTACTTCCAGTCTGAAAAGAGCTGAAATCTGGAGACTGCGACTTACAATTGATTTTTACTGTCTCATCCTGAGATTATTACATATTTTGTCTTTCGAGCTTTGCTCCTGGTACTAGGCAATAGCCTGGCTAGATAATCGTGACAATCTCCTTTTCAGCACAAAGCAATTGTAGCTGTTCGCTAGCCCTCTTAAGTGCTTCTTAGCAGAGGCAGATCTCACGACCGGCTTATTCGCTGTCAGGACATACGTGGCACTCAACGATTTTTTTTTGTCCTCCGGTCAATCCATGATTTATGGTACTCAACGCCCTACCTATGGTAAGATCCAAACCTTGAATCCTGGTCTTGGATAATAAAGCGCTCTCCGCTTAGCCTGAAGAATCGGCACAACCTTTGACTCTCTCACGAGTTTCTCTGTTGCGAAACACACGAATTTCATATCCGTGCACTTTTTACAGGTAAAGCTTTACCTCTCAAAGTCAACTCTTAAAAACACACAAGAGTTTGGTTCGTATTCTCTTGCCAGAAGCAAACCCGAAAGAGCCAAACGAATCTCAGTGTGTTTCAAACTCTGCTAATCAAACAGCGCATATACTTAGATAATTGCTATCCAGACTAATACTATATATAAGTGTTAATATCTTTAAAATCAAGCTGTCATTATTTTCTGATATACGGCTAGCAACTTGCGCAAAGCTCGAATCCTTCCATTTTAATCATATTTTGATTATCGCCATATGTCGGTACCTATACAATCATTTTTAAACTATCACAATAACACCGAAGTGCAACATGATTTTACAACTTTAGCAAACGTTTAAGATGAAAGAACACAAGATTACGATTCTTACCTCGTGACAGTAACCGTATCTCTAATACCTATTAGTACTGTTTTTCACTTTCGACGGTTGCGGGTCGTACGAAATTACACGATGCTGTTAAATTCATTGGATATTTTCTTGGCTGACAAAGTCTACTTCTTTTACGTTAACAGTCAGCAAGTCTGAACTAGGAAATTCATCTCTCTTTCAGAGAGTCGCTCCATTGATGGCTGAATCACAGCGATTTCAACTTGTACGAGGTTGTATAATACCCACTTATTTTCGAGTAGGTGTGGGTCTCGACGTTTCCTCACAAGGGAGTCGTCGTCCGCCCTTGTGTGGGATCTTGACCCTTCGTACCTCTCAGTCGAGGCGAAGGGGAGCACGCAAGGCGCAAACAGCTCGTTTTACCGAAATGGAACATCTTGTTAAGTATGTTGCTGTAGTCAATGCTTGCACTAACTCTTGAGTTATGGTGACTGGCTCAGTTGAAAGTATTATTACACGGCTATACCTACTCGGCCCTGACTGAGATATTTCATTGCTTTATTCCGCTGGGATGTTTTTTTCTTGATTTTAATTCTTGCTTTTTCTTGGACAAGTCGCCATCTCGAAGTCCTTATTGGCTGCTGTCGGTAATATTTTGCATGCAGCCGACATTTTTTGAATGTCTGGTACGATTACGCTTTTGTCCGCTGAGGGGCTCGAACCTGCGCCATGGTGACTGGCTCAAGCGGTTTGGCATCATGATGCTAAACGGCAAGTTGTGAGTTCCACTGAGGATTGTTAGTGCGTGTTCAACCTTTATAGTTAAGACTGCATATGTCTGCATATTAAAGTGCGTACTTATTTGCGGTTCGCGCAAAGACTGAGTTAGTGTCTTCCACATACCTTAGGATGGGTTGGTAGCTTTAAACTTAGGTTAAGTATATTGTGTGGCCCGCAAGGCAGTTGCGCGTGGGCCCACACAATTGCGTCTAACA
>NW_020188126.1:761381-761545 GCF_900000015.1 Plasmopara halstedii
AACATAGCATTGGTCAATTTGATTCCTGGATCTTGGGGAGTCTTGACCGAATTGCTGTTTTCCATGCTGAATTTCTTCAAAATATCATTTGCAAACTTGGTCTGATGCATCGAAACACTTCCAGTAGACTCATCTTGTTCAATCTCGATGCCAAGAAAATACTT
>NW_020188126.1:761555-761848 GCF_900000015.1 Plasmopara halstedii
AACAGCGTGACTATGTGTCAGAGGCGCTACGTGGACGACATCCTTACGTGTTTTGAAATGAATGAATGCAAGGCTGTGGTGTGTTCGATGGACGTTAGATCTCGACCGGTCCCAAGCAGTGCGTCGACAAAATTGGACGCTCCTTTTCGTGAAGCTGTGGGTGTGCTTATGCATCTCATGACTGCAACCCGACCGAACATTGCGTTTGCTGTTGGGTACGTCTCTCGATAAATAAAGAACCCTCAAGTTGAGCACTGGATGGCGGTCAAGCGCATACTTCGCTACCTTCAAGG
>NW_020188126.1:762510-762906 GCF_900000015.1 Plasmopara halstedii
AACTGGAGCAATCTTCTCATAGTTTATCATGTACTCATTCGAATACGTCATGTGTTGTGTCGCTCCCGAGTCAACCAACCACACGCGGTTTGACTTGGCAGCACACGCAGCATCACCAACCGAAAAAAGTAGTTGCCAGAATCATCGTTATTCTGCGCAATATTCGCACGCTGTGGTCGTTGTCGATCGGCATTTTCGCGAGTTCGCGTGGGACACTTGGCAATCCAATGTCCATGTTCCCCACGGTAGTAACAGGGACCATTCATTTTGTTGTTATTTGAGCGTGGAGTGAAGAGAAGCAGGAGTCGAAACGGAGCGAAGACACTTGTTATGTAGAGTGGAAATTCAGAAGTGAATATATTATGGTCCTTAGTTCACAAACTAGTTGCTACCTCT
>NW_020188126.1:762916-763229 GCF_900000015.1 Plasmopara halstedii
TATCATAACGACCTTGTCACGTTGGCCTCGTCAGGTATAATAGGCTTCATGCAAAGATGAAATAAGCCCTTGCCTTCACGCTCACCAAGCTTCCATCGAAGACCTTTTACCTCAGCGAAACAACCGTCGCGCTCAAAGGTTACTGGACCAACGTCCTTAGTAAATCGTCCAACGGAAAATAAGTTGCGTGATAGCTTAGGAATGTGCCAGACAGAGGTAAGCACCCCTTTCTTCATCCCACGCGGCGTCTTTATCGACATGACAATGTCGCCTGTTCCAATTGCTTGTACAACGCCGTCATCCGCAAGATGCA
>NW_020188126.1:763239-765973 GCF_900000015.1 Plasmopara halstedii
GTATTAGTATTAGAGGTGTAAGGTCGCCAGCTTTGTACTGTTATAGTTACCGGCTATCGGTCCAATCCGGTCACGATTAAGTACGATTTGTTTCTTAACCTTAGTCGCGGTTCGGTTGTAATCGTAACCACGGTCACGGGTTAATTAGTAACCGTCGCGTGTGATTGGATGCACCATATGATTGGATGCAAACCAAGTAACCCTAGAATGTTTCTTCTTCCACTCAAGTGTCTTCGCACCGGTTCACTCGGCTTCGACGACTCTTCCTCCGCTTCAGCAAACCCTCTCGCTCCCGCCTTTACCATCCAATAAACTTTTATGAGGATATGTTCTTGAGGGCTAAAGTCGACTATAATATCAACCAAGATCCAAAATAGAAAAATGTTCGTAAGGACCAAGTCCATTTATAATATCCATGTCCCACGGAAGAATTAAATTTGCAAAAAAAGTTATCATACAAGATCATTTCGTGGTAATTCCTTAGGTCCCATAAGAGTTCCTGAAGAATTATCACGAAATGTTCCGGTATGATAATTCTTTTGCTAATTTATTTTAGTGAATTAACATACTTTTCTCTACAAAGCACCAGCAATCTGCTTCAAATAAGTCCAATACCTAAACCCTCGTAAGATGTTCTAAGTTGGTCGATTAACTTTTTTTTTATAACAATGCAGGTTCCTGGGCAGGGGTAGCAATTGGAGGCTGCTCACAGGGCGGATCTCCTGCGCTCGTATCCACGTTCGGTCTTAGACCTTCGTGTGGAGAACGGATTTCACTCGGCAGATCCCGCTACTGAGTCGAAAGACGCGATCACTCGATCGTTAGGCGTCTTCGTGGTCGTGCCTCCGACCACCGCACCGGCTAAGCTTGATCAACGGAATGCTCCCCGAACTCGCTTTTTGGTACACCAAGAGGTAACGGATCGGTACCGCGCTCGACTTCGAGCTCGAAAAGGACGAGCTCCTATTCCCACAAAGCAGATTATACCTGCGATGCTCGTCACTGGCAAAACCGCTGCAGATGACAATGGTATCTTTGAGCGATTGTTGCGGCGGCACCGAATATTTTCCTTGCTGTCTATCAAGGAAGTGGACGTGCGCGTAGAGCCCATCTTTGATTCGAGCTTGCCGAACTGAAAGCGCAACGTCCTGCGTATTGTCGCCCTACGACATATGGAACAAAACATAATGCTCCAGCGAGCTTTGTGGTTTCTCACAAGGGCGAGTCTACGACCACAGCAACTCAGCGCCATAGCTTGAGCTCAGCTCATGTCCCTCCGGCTTCCCGGACTATTACCGAGAAGCGCGGTGTGCACGACGGCGCGAAGCGTCGTGATTCTTCCAATAATGTGCGTCCACGATGTCTGGGCAATCTTGCCGAAGTGTCATTTCAAACTCCCACGTGTTCTCAGTATTTGGGTATCCCCGACACTTCACAAGATAATGGATTAAACCCCGTCGACGACGTCGATCCACAAAGCGTTCCACGTTGTAGTGAACGACACCATTCTGATCAAGATAGTCGTCGGCGGCGGGCGATGGCGACTTGGTCGATCGCCGTACCGTGACTCGCGATGCTCTTCGAACGTTAAAGGACAAAGTCCGTCATCATCAACACTCGGCCGAGCATCTTCCCCAAGGTCGCTAATCGCTGTGCAGAAGACCTCGAGAGCCTGGAGCACTTTGTGCAGCCACTGCCTCGCGTTGAGGGTTATCGTACTCTGTCGGAGTAGCTCCTAGCCGTCGAGCAGGCAAAAACGTCACTTCGTGCGACGGTGAAGCGCCTTGCGCCGATGGAAACGGAATTTGTTGCACTTCGTGCTCAAAACCAGTTGCTGGTTCGACTTCTGGGTGACCGAGCGCCTTTGTGCACCACCGTTTCCACGTTCACTTGCGCCGGATCCCGGTATGGCTAAAGCCATCCCCCATAAAACACTGAATGGGTGTGCATTCTTCTCGCAAGAATCAGCGTATACGCTAGGTCTAACTTGGCCACGACATTAAAAGGTCCAATAAATCGTGGACGGGGCTTTGTCTTACAGACAGTAGAGGCTGCATGTGTAGGAATGTTGATAGCATTTAACTAAATCTGGCCTCTGGCATCATCTAATCAAATGATCTGCATACTATTTATGCATGTCTTGGCTTTCAGCCACCGCATCGCAAACATGTCGTAGGACACTCAGTCTAGTAGACAGAGAGTCATCGACTTCTTTACGTACAATGAGGGGGCTGACATCCATTCGGCTATTCCTCCCCCACTAAGCCCTGAGCCATGGGATGGCGGCGTCAGCGGCACGCGAGGATTAACAAGCCCGTTCCCGTAGAATGCCGTATATCCGGTAGATAAATGCACTGCATTGTTCAGAGAGAACTCAGCGAGTGGCAACATAGCCCTCCAGCGCCTCGGCGTCTCGGCGCAGACGCTGCAAAGAACGTCTTTAACGACGCGATTTACGCGCTTGGTCTGACCATCGGTCTGTGGATAGTCTGCTATTGACATAGTCATGTTGGTGCCTAGCACCCTGAAGAGTGCACACCAAAACTTCCCAGTGAAGCGCGGGTCTCTATCAGCGCCAATTGACTCAGGGGGTCCATGCTGTCGAAAAACACGATCGACAAACAGCGTCGCTGTACCCACACCGTCGATGATGTTCGGCACTGCCGCAAAATGAGCCATCTTGCTCAAACGGTCCACAAAGACTACCACACCCGTGTTGCCCGCTGAGTCCTTC
>NW_020188126.1:765983-766071 GCF_900000015.1 Plasmopara halstedii
TTTCGTTGCGATCACGATTCGTTTTGTTTTAGCTGATTGGACGTATAACAACTTCCTATTGGCGTTTCGTCACGTAGCCCATCCGCAC
>NW_020188126.1:766695-766944 GCF_900000015.1 Plasmopara halstedii
TAGCATGTCGAAATTGCCCTGAAAGAATACAGCTGACAGCTGATGTTTCCACCAGATGGAACAGCACGTATGTGATGATGCAGTCGCTGATCCAACTGGAGCTGGCTATTAGTGTCTACCAGCTGCACCGGAAGTCGGAAGCGAGAGAGCACCTACTGATCCCTGAGGACTTCGAAGTGGCAAGAACCCTCGTTCCGTTTCTCAAGACGTTCGATGTCATCACTACTGAGCTCAGCGGTTCGTCTTATC
>NW_020188126.1:766954-767701 GCF_900000015.1 Plasmopara halstedii
GTACGCGGACGGCAAGCAGCGAGAACACTCCATTGCAGGCGATTGCGATGAAGCCGATTACGCAGAAGTAGTGAACCATGCATCATCCAGTTGTCATTCGAGAAATAAATGCGCCTGTGGGCCACGTAGCCCGACGAGCTCGCCGTGCACCTGGTGCCCTACGCCGTACTGCAGATGGTCGGCATGCTGCAGAACACTGCTGGGATCCTCGGCAAGGTCATCCCCGCTCTCTGGTAAGTCGTCCACGGACCCGCGGATGCTCGCAGTCATTGGTGGTCGCACGCCGAGCATTGGGACACGCTGTCGTAACGCCGGAAGAAGCAAAATCTGGTCCGAAAATTGCTTGCGGACCTGTGGGTGGGCCGTGGCGCTCCGTTGTTGGTGTCAAATTTTCGATCCGCAGCGACGTATAACCAATCACAAGTGTCACCTCTTTCCTACGCAATAATACCTGCTATCTGCTAGAGTCCAGACATCGAGTCTTTACGAGCCACGACTGCAGACTGCAGCTTGATGTACACGACCGATCAGCCCATCAACGATACTTGTCACGAGCAGGCAGTAATACAGATCGAAAGATACCACACCCACCGAGGCTAATGAAACAAAAACAGTCCTTAACCGCTAACACGGTACACCACATGACATCTCACCAAAGTCAAATAAATCATCTGGATGCTGGGGTGAAGCAGCTACGAAAGCTGCGCAAGCTGTCATGTACCGGTGGTACTGCTGGCGAGCGCGGAC
>NW_020188126.1:767785-768144 GCF_900000015.1 Plasmopara halstedii
GTTGTTAGAGTTGTGTTGGTGAGATAATGACCCGTGACTCCCTTCATAATTCCATTTCCCTTAACCACTATAAGTACCTATTACCCAGGCAGCAGTGTTAAGAAGAGTGACAAACGTTATCGATCCTCCTACCACCACTAAATAAGTTGCAACTATTTCGCCCTCAAACTATTCGCGCATAGAAGACCAAGATTTACTCCAACTCGTACCAAATGGTGGTGCAGCAGCGAGGAGGAAGCAATAATTCAAGCGACAATGGTGGTACGGACAGTGAGAATGTACCTGTAAGGAGACAGGAAGGCTTAGGAGGAGGCTCTGTCACTCCTATCATTGATGTACGTCGGGGCGTTCTTTCTCGT
>NW_020188126.1:768154-768350 GCF_900000015.1 Plasmopara halstedii
ATCTCTTGGGTATGGGAGCATTTTCAAGGGGTCACAAGCAAGACAAAAGTCAGCCAGTCTAGCAAGAGAGTCCAAGAAAGGCTTCAGCAAACGAAGGATCCCGTCGTATGCCTAAAGTGTGCAACAGTGTACTCGAAAGCAAGTGATACTGGTGTATTAAAGAAGCACCTGGCGAAGCACCGGATCTTTGACCCAG
>NW_020188126.1:768360-768454 GCF_900000015.1 Plasmopara halstedii
TTCGCCGGCAACAGATGGTCTCTCTACTACGTCCTCTTCTTTCAATAAAAGCCCTTCTCGAGGAGGAGCTGAGACAGCAACGTCACCACCAGCC
>NW_020188126.1:768464-768619 GCF_900000015.1 Plasmopara halstedii
AGGAAAACATCTAGGATACTTCATAGGTGACTTGCAGTTAGTATGTAGGAAGACATTAAGAAACATCTATAAATATATTCAGTCTTAAAACTACCTTAATTTTGGTTAACGTGTCCTCTGACCAAGGATCAGTGAACTGCCGTTCACTTAGAGTT
>NW_020188126.1:768629-769293 GCF_900000015.1 Plasmopara halstedii
GCCCTCGAGACGACAAGACAAGCTTAACAAGATCTCTTCATGGTTGGTCTTGAGGGAACAGCAATTTCGATTGTTAAATTTTTTTTTATAGAATTTGGCCATGAACCCAGATGAAGCATCAACGCGTGGTACTAGCGGTCTCCAAGCTAGGAGATCGCGTGCAATATCTGGCAATAACATGATCTGTCCCTGTAGAAGAGTCATTCTCGGCATGATGAGTGTTGAGCCGACAGATGTAGCGTGTGTTCGAATCATCTAACAAAGCCAATTGTGTGCGACCAAAATTCTTGGGTATCGCTCAAGAGTGGGGAAAGGCTCATATTACCGCAAATACATCCGACTTTTTCGAAATTAGTAACTGTAATAACATTATCAGAAGTTGTGGAACGGTGGTCACTTCATTGAATGCGAAGCAAAACTTCCAAGTCGATAGTCCTGGAGGTATTGCACACCGAGAGCGCTGGGGCAATACACATCAACCAAACAAGAGATGAAGAAGAATGAATTTGATGTTGATCGACACCCAGGTTTTCATAGCTGGTCAGTCGGTTGCAGTAGCAAGCATCAAAGTCCTGTCGCCTCATTTCTCGTGATAGGGTCAGTCCCATTACAGTAGACTCCCGCTTAAATACGCCAATTGATCCGGTACGGTTTGTGCGCACTT
>NW_020188126.1:769303-769491 GCF_900000015.1 Plasmopara halstedii
TGGGGTTCTTTCACCGTCCCCTACTCTTCATCCGAAGAGTCGAAGAGGTTGGCGTAACCTCTGCCCGTCCCCTTCCCCTCGCGGAGTGGAGACTTAGAAGCAGCACGCTTCTTGGAGAGCTCGGCTGCACGGGCCTTGGCAGCACGAGCACGAGCACGACCCTCGGCAAGCGAGAGGTTCTTGGGAGG
>NW_020188126.1:771465-771567 GCF_900000015.1 Plasmopara halstedii
TACAGAAAATACAGCGAATCAGCACGGAAATGACTACCCAATATGGCGAAACTGCGTGACGGAGATAAGAATAATTTATTTTTTCTTTTTGAAAAACGGAAC
>NW_020188126.1:771674-773277 GCF_900000015.1 Plasmopara halstedii
ACGAGAACACTCGTGAAAGCTGCATTTCAGCTCCGTCCAGAAGGAAAACGCAGCTTCAATTGAAGTGCCGCACGTCAGTGCCCATTCTCACGCTCGCCCACCGAGCTTTGAAATGGCTAGCGCCACGCACTGCTGCTCGGTCTGGAGCATGGTGGATGCGATGGCCATCTCTACCTCTCTCACCCAGAGCAAGAAATTCTCTCCATCCTTCCCCTCGAAGACCTTAACGCTCACCATGAACAGCTTACGGCGGGAGAATCATCCGTCACTGACGGTGGCGTCATAAACAAAAATGAAGCAGACATCTTCTGATGCATGTGCTCTAGCAGCGCGTGTTCGTAATGTGAAAAAGCCTCTAGACGCGCACCGATTGCCTCGAAGCCATGCGCCGCAAGAACATCAGCTTGTTAAGCCCGTCCTGCATGCCCTGGGGCAAAGAGGAAAACTGTTCCATCCTCACAGAGGATCAGCCTAAACGACTCAGGTGTAGATTGACTACAAGTGCTACCAAGTGCAGCGGGGCTGCCGTAGCTTAGCGCTTCTAATGCGTCAAGGTAGTACATACACACTATATCACGTCTGCAAACGCTTGAAATAGAGGAAGCGTAACTTAGGTCACCGACCTTTCGTTCTATACTTAGAACCAGTATGAGTTTAGCGGATCGCAATCCGCTAACTCCAAGAGTAATTATTACCTTAACCCAAGGTTGACTAACTCTTCCGTTTAAAATCCAAAACCGACTTTTATTTATTTTTATCTGCGTCAAAGCCGCCTAATTATAAATGTATAGATCTTCCTAAATATATATAGTAAAATATAAATACATGCATAATAATGGCTACCCAGCCACGTACCGTATTCTTGTTTGGGTGCAGTCACACCATGCCCATCTTGTGTGAGACACGCCCTGTTACCAGAATACGTGTAACCCCGTTACAGCAACTTAAATGCTGCGGGGCTACTGTAGCTCTTTGTTTAGAGAGAGCTAGGCTAAGGTCACCGACCTTACTTTCTGTACTAGAAACAGTGTGAGTGTAGCGAATCGCAATCCGCTAACTCCAAGGGTACCCAAACTCTTAACCCAAGGCCAATCTACTCTACTGTTCAAAATCCAAACTGCATTTCTTTTGTTTTTTTTCGGCAGAGCCGCCTACATCTAAATCTATATTTTTTCTGACTCAATAGTACACCTGAGGTGTAGCCACACCCTTGTGTGGTCACACCATCTTGAGTGATTCCCCCCTTTATACAAGGGTACGTGTAACCCCGTACACTCTCTCCCATCAAAATCGTGAATACCCACAATTCACATTTAACTGTCGCCTCGTACGAGGCTCGCCTCTACATTCCCAGAACCTTCCGCACGCATTCTCTGCTCAATGATCTCTGTGTCTACAGCACGAAAAAAACCTAGCATTGCTGGTTTCGAGAGTGCCCGCGAGCAGAGCCTTTTTTTGTCTCCTGGAACAGGATTATCCAACTCTTAGTCGGCCTACCTCCGAATCTTCGACGAGGTATTCCGTTGCCCGTGACGGGTGCGGTGTGCGACGCTCGCTTGCTGAGGGCTTGAGAAGCGCTTCAATTGAAGCTGCGGACGTGCTG
>NW_020188126.1:773287-773941 GCF_900000015.1 Plasmopara halstedii
AAAGATGCCTCAGACTCTGTCCAACCACGCCATCAATGGCATGCAGCGACTGCTCTACAACAAGAGCAGTGCTCAGTGGTTTACGTGCCACTCCACGTGCACCACGGGGGCCTCACCCTCGATGCCTTGGCCCTTCGCCGACCATGTCACGCATGACATGCAGCGACTGCTTCGATACTCGAGCAGCGCTCAGTGAATTACGTGCCACTTCACGTGCATCACACGGGCCTCGCCCTCGATGCCTCGGCCCTTGGCGGACCATGTCACGCATGACATGCAGCGACTGCTCCGAAACTTGACGTGCCACTCCACGATCAGCCCGCGAGCCACGCTCGGGACTCCTGTCGGATACACCGTTGGTGTCTACCTACCCGGACGTTCCAATGACCAGAACGTTGACCGTCTCGGTCCAGTGCTCTCGCCAATAGCGCTTTGTACCCTAGCAGAGACGGGTTCATGACTCGCCAAAGCTCCACCAGGAGACGTGCGCGTAGCGCCCAAGATCTTTGACATCCAAACAATCCATGACTCATGGTGTTCCAACCATGTCATTCCTAGGATGAGGTCATACCTTGCATCCAAGTCTAAGACTAGAAAGCGTTCCACGCTATCAAAGTCAAGGAACTTGACTCCGAGGTCCACAGGGACCTTCAG
>NW_020188126.1:773951-774274 GCF_900000015.1 Plasmopara halstedii
AATTCAAGAGATACGCGGACGGCAAGCAGCGAGAATACTCCATTGCAGACGATTGCGATAAAGCCGATTACGCAGAAGAGAGTGAACCATGCATCATCCAGTTGTCATTCGAGAAATAAATGCGCCTGTGGGTCACGTAGCCCAACGAGCTCGCCGTGCACCTGGTACCCTATGCCGTACTGCAGATGGTCGGCATGCTGCAGCGCGCTGCTGGGATTCTTGGCAAGGTAATCTTCGCTCTCTGGTGAGTCGGCCACGGACCCGTGGATGCTCGGGCCAGTCATTGGTGGTCGCACGCCGAGCATTGGGACACGCTGTCGTGA
>NW_020188126.1:774284-774444 GCF_900000015.1 Plasmopara halstedii
GGTGGCATGAACCCTGGCTCCGTTTCTCAAGACGTTCGATGCCATCACTACTGAGCTCAGCGGTTCGTCGTATCCGAACATGCAGATTGTCTACCAGTTTTCTGTGTACATGAAGAGCACGGTGGCAACCGCCGTGGTGTCAGATGTGCCGATCGTTGCC
>NW_020188126.1:774454-774859 GCF_900000015.1 Plasmopara halstedii
TTGGCGGTGTGCCGTTGCGTACGTTTTGGATCCCCGCTTGAAACGATTCGCCGGTCTTGATACAGCGACTCAAGGTACGGCCCGCGACAAAGTGCTTGCACTTATGGGCGCCAAACCATTCGAAAATGCCCGCTCCGATCGTGTTGCGCAGGAAGCAACCAAGCCGGTGTCCCTCTTTGAAAGGCTCTCGGGAACGCAGGAGGCCGCGCGAACTGGTTCCGAGCTCACCGCGGTTGAGCAGTTAGAAGAGTACGGGAAAGCAGCAGTGGCCGGGTTCAAGACCGATATTCGAAATTGCATGAATGTCAGTGTACCCTTCTGGCAAAGGTTTCTCGCTTCTGTATGAAAATGGTCGCAACCTCTGTTCCGTCAGAGTGCGTATTCTCCGACTCCGGGAACATAATG
>NW_020188126.1:774938-775022 GCF_900000015.1 Plasmopara halstedii
GGCCCAAGTTAACAAGATGGCTGGATTTTTTCAGCAGTTTCAACTTTGTGTTACATCACAGACCTGGCAAGTTAAATGTTGTTG
>NW_020188126.1:775227-775322 GCF_900000015.1 Plasmopara halstedii
ATTTCATACGCTGGATTATCCTTGAGAACTTCCCATTCTTGACTCTTGAAGCGTTCAGCCTTCTCGGAGTCATGGGGGTTAATGACAAAAATTGC
>NW_020188126.1:783606-784800 GCF_900000015.1 Plasmopara halstedii
TCAGCCAGAGCATTGTGCTTTCCCGGCTTATACTTCACCTCGAAGTTATATTCCGCAAAGAAGGGTAACCATCTAGCCATCCTCTGCGAGAGGTGGGGCGACTGAGTCGCAGTGCGTAACAACGCATGATCTGTGTAGATCACAAACGGCTTGGAGCCGAGCATGTGGACCCTGAACCTGACAAGTGGATCCTTCATCGCAAGTAGCTCTTTGTTATGAACTGAGTCGTTCTTCTCCGCAGCGTTGAGCTGTCGAGATTCGAACGCGATCACCCGATCTCGCCCCTCGGCGTCTGCTTGCAGCAGTGCACAGCCGATGGCAAAGTCCGAAGCATCACAGAATACGCTGAAAGAACGATCGGGATCTGGCAGTGCCACTATTGGTGCATGCAGGAGACTGTCTTTGACCCTGTCAGAAGCCTTCTGGTGTTTGGTGTTCCAACACTATTCCACATCCTTTTTAAGGAGATTGGATAATGGCCGCGCCATTTCTGCGAAATTTATGCTGTACGTGTGCAAGTAGTTGGCGAAGCCAAGCCACTTACGCAAGTCCTTCTGGTTCTTTGGAACCGGCCAATCTGCAATGGCCTTGACCTTAGCGGGATCCGCTCGAAGGCCACGCTTTCTAATGACGCACCCTGAGAGGGAATCTCTTCTGCGCCAAATACGCACTTGTCTGCATTGGCGTTCAGCTTGTTAGTGCGCATGCACTCGAGCACCGCTCTTAAATGAACGATGTGGTTCTCTTCATCCGTCCTCACGTGCTCCGCGCGACTGTGAACAAAAATGTCGTCAAAGTATGTCTGTGCATACGCCCTGTGGGGCCTGAATAACTGCGTCACAAGAGGATTAAATGTTGCTGGTTCATTTGACAGCCTTTGGGGTATCACCAGCCACTCCCAGAGCATGCCGCTCGAAGTGCTTAACGCTGTCAGCGAAATGTCACTTGCTCTCATGAGCAATTGGTAATATTCATCTACCAAATCGAGTGCACTGTACTTCGTACACCCCACCATGTTGTTTTGAAGAACATTCTTTCTAGGAATCGGCGTCTATGCCAGAATTATGGCAGCGTTGAGCTTAATATAAGCCTGAACGATACGCCACTTGCCGTTTAGCTTCCGAACACAAAGCGTGGGTGTCGAATGGGGAGACTTGCTCTCACGTACCATCCCTGCGTCGTGCTTCGCGCGGA
>NW_020188126.1:785500-785881 GCF_900000015.1 Plasmopara halstedii
CCTCGGTCCGGAGGTAGGATCGAAGGCGGGTCTTTGGAGACGACGTCTTAAAATTTCTTTATTAAAGAATAGTACGAATCCAAGGGATTCCGTAGGATCGACACTCCACCTCGTGCGTTCAGCACTCTCTTGGTGCCCGAGTTGGTAGACACCAACTCGGACATTCCAATGTCCAGCACGTTGACCGTCTCGGCCCAGTGTTCTCGCCAATAGCGCTTTTGTCTTCTAGCAAAGGTGGGTTCATGACTCGCCCAAGAGACGTGCGCGTACCGCCCAAGGTCTTTGGCCTCCAATCAATTCATAGCTCATGGTTTTCCAACCAAGCCATTCCTAGGATGAGGTCATACCTTGCATCCAAGTCTAAGACTAGACAGCGTTCCA
>NW_020188126.1:785891-786130 GCF_900000015.1 Plasmopara halstedii
CGTCAATGACGTCGCTCTACTGCTTGGGCAGGGGCCATTGGCGTGTTACGCAGTATTTGTTTCCCGAGCCCAGATCGATCTCATGACGCACAAGTGAATATAAGTTTTTGTGTATTATTTACGGCTTTCATTTATTTTTTTTGAATTCAAATTTTTATATAATTTAAAAATTTCTGAATATGGTGTTTATTTTTATAATTTTTTAAACAGAAAATGGTATTTTGATAAAATTTATTATG
>NW_020188126.1:786140-786288 GCF_900000015.1 Plasmopara halstedii
TAGTCCCTTGCTGCCTTGAGGTCCCTAAGTACGCGAATCGCAGCCTTCCAGTGCTGCTGACCCGGATTTTCCAAGAATTGCGACAGCTGAGTGACCACATACGCCACATCAGGACGCGTACATGTTGTGATGTACAACAAGCATCCTA
>NW_020188126.1:786298-787552 GCF_900000015.1 Plasmopara halstedii
CATCAAGGAACTTGACTCCGAGGTCGGCAGGGACCTTCGGAACCGTGAAACGTGTCCCCGTCGCTAGGAGAACATTGACAATGTCACCCAACCGCGCTTTTAACGCCTCAGCATACAGCTGACATCCTTCCATCGTGGAGCGTCAAGCATAATTGCCCGACGCCCCGAAATCGATAAAGATCTTCCATGGCTTCTCGAAGCACTTTACGGTCGCCTCCACGACCAGCAAGCCCGGCTTGCATACGCGTTCCGTGTTCAGAGCACAAAGCTCTTTGGGGCTGGGCCCTGTTGACCTATGCCTCCCTGAGGCTCAACAGAGCTCAGTTCTTTCCCAGTAGGTCGCCCCGCGCCTACTGGGTGGTCTTGGGTTCCCGCTACGAACCAGACTGGTAGGTATTGGGGCGATGCTTCGAAGAGCCTTGACGCGCCTTGCGCCGGGCGTAAACGTTTCGAAGGTGACGGGTGCCTCCACAGAAAAAAAACATCGTCGTATGTTTGTCGGCTGCTCAGCAGCTCGGGGCTATGCATTCCAACCAACTTGGCATTGAATTCGGCATTCAATGCCACATTCACCGCCTATTCAAATAAGATTGGATGCACACGGAAGACTTCCAGTCTGGCCACGCCAGTGTGGAGGCCTTCCATATAGATGGCCACTGTGACCGCCTCAGGAAGGGGATCTGTTGCCATTCCGGCAATTAGAGTACGCATCTCTTGGACAAAGTCCACCAATTCCTTGTTGTCCTGTCGAGCGGGGAGGAAACACGCTCGCACGCGATATGCCTGGTTCGGCGGCGCGAACACTCGTGAGAGCTGCAATTTCAGCTCCGCCCAGGAGGAAAACGCAGCTTAGACCCAAGTGCCACACGTCGGTGCCCGTTTTCGCGCTCGATCGCCGAGCTTTGAGATTGCTAGCGCCACGCGCTGTTGCTCGATCTCGAGCATGGCGGATGCGATGGCCATCTCGACCTCTCTCACCCAGAGCAGGAGATTTTCTCCATCCTCCCCTCGAAGACCTTAACGCTCACCATGAGCGGCTTATGGCGGGGGAAGTCATCCGTCACTGAAGGTGGCATCATAGACGCAAATGATGCAGACATCTTCTGCTGCAAGTGCTCTAGCAGCACGTTTTCGTAATTTGAAATCGCCTTTAGATGCGCATCGATTGCCTCGGGGGCCTTGCGCAGCAAGGCGTGGCACGCCCTCAGGGCCAAGCAAGGACATCAGCTTGTTAAGCCCGTCCTGCATGCCCTG
>NW_020188126.1:787562-787797 GCF_900000015.1 Plasmopara halstedii
CAGAGCTTTTGGAGAAAGATGGGCTGCTGACCCGGGCGCCCACTACAATTTTTACCAGGCCGGCATGAAAAAAGTTCATGATTTTGACAGATCTCTTTAGGGATGAAGCGGCATTCTGTGTCTGCACTCGGTGCTCTAAAACCGTTGTACGTTTCGTAGTGAGAAGGGTTTACTTTGTGGAACAAAAAATCTCAACCGCCACCTTGAGGTTTGCACCGGAGCAGACACAAACCGA
>NW_020188126.1:787807-787962 GCF_900000015.1 Plasmopara halstedii
GGCGGCAGCGGCATCGACACCTAAAGCAGCTCCGTCATCGAGACCAGCAGCACCACCAGCATTAACCGATATTGCGGCAGCGGCAGCGGCATCGACACCAAACGCAGCTCCGTCATCGTGACCAATAGCACCTCCGGTATTAACCGATATCGCGG
>NW_020188126.1:787972-802558 GCF_900000015.1 Plasmopara halstedii
CGTTACAACACAAGTGACCGACCGCAGTGAAACTCGAATGGCGCGAATATGGTGAGCTTGCGAGTCCCATCGGGCACTGAGCTCAGAGGTCAAAATATTACAGCGAAGAGCCTTTTGTGAGATTGTTTTTCCCTTCAGCGTCGCCTCTGTGGCTGAAGTCGATCAATTAAGCGACCATGGCTTGCGACGCTCCTTCCGCACTGCACTAAGGTCTTAATAATAACTCAGCCAGCACCTGCGCCAAATAATGCTCACTATATTGTCGCATGCAATATATGTAAATATGTAATTAACAAAATCACCAAATGCAAACTATGCAGCTACGTCAATATCCAGGATATTTAAGCAATCATTAGTATAAGAAATAGTTTTAAGCAAAATCATTAATAAATTTCGAGCCAAGCTCGCTTGTACGTATATTTAGATTGCTTAATGTCAAAATCTTTAAATTGATTCAATCTGACATATCACATATTTCCTGGTAGAAATATTTTCCAAATTTTTAATATTACTGACCGCGTATGCAGAATATCCTTAACACATGCTCGCTAGAAGAGCTGAAGAAAGAGCCATGGCGACTACAGATACAAGCAGACAACACAGCGGAGCAGCTACGTAACCTTGTTCTCAAAAACTATCACGTTTTCATTCAGAGTAATCAATGTGCCGCTATTGTCAAGGATGACGTGCGTGTATCTTTCACCAAACGTTATGATTCCATACAATAATTGCTGATTAATTTTTTATCAGCTGGCCAAGCTCAAGGAAGAGACAACTAAAATTGAAGCAGCTATACCCGAGCTTCAGAAGTTCTACTCCAAGTTTCAAGAGGAGGTAGCGGACGTCGTGGCCAAGCACGGCGAAATTCAATTCGTATTCGAAAATTATTTGCAGGTACGATTGATTGTCAATTTTTACATAACAACGCCAAGATACAATAGAGATTCTAAATAAATTAACTTCACTGATTACTGATAATTTTAAGCTGACAGAGCTTTTGGAAATCCCGCAGCTACTGGAAGCGTGTATTCATAACGAACTCTTTGACTCGGCGTTAGATGTGATTAAACTTGTCAGGGACACATTTCAAACTCATGAAAACGAAGAGATGCAGCGCAATATTGTTATTGACTGCTTGGTGCGCGAGGTGGCAGAAATGACCGGCACTCTTCGTGAAAGATTGTTGCAAAAGCTGCGCGAGGATTTGCAACTTGCGCTATGTGTTCGCATCGTGGGGTATATTCGACGTCTTGACGCATTAATTGATGAATATGCAGCCGTGGGGTCGTTGGAGTATGAGAGACAATTGAAGGAAGAGTTCCTTGCTTGCCGAAATGTGTGGTTGTCATCCTTAAGTGATGGCCTTTCATATTCGGACCCTTACCAATATGTGGGTACACTGTCTTCTTCAATTGTGTCTAGCTCATATTCCCTGCGTCATTTTTCGTGGGTGTAGATCATTCAAGTGATTGATATCAAGCGGACAAGCTGGTTTGACATGATCACTCAGTACTCGGCAATCTTTGGTAGCGAGGTATGTCAATTTTTTTTCATTAACTTTATTGGTCAACATGGACTCCGTGTTTTGGTTTAGAATGTAGATGGCAAAGTCGATCCTTCGCTGTGCCGCTGGGCAACAACGACAGTCGCAAATTTTATTCACATTCTGATGAAGTGTGCACTTGCTTGAATGTCAACACTTCTTACTACACCAATTGATTGATTTTTGACAATTATGTGTAGGCAAATACCAAAGGTTGATGACTTTAGTTCCATCGCTACGATTCTCGAGCAAAGTTTATTCTTCGGGGGATCACTCGGCCGTGTTGGTCTTGACTTTCGAGCTGTGCTTGTTGTGTATTTCGAGGATCACGTGCTGAGTCTGATGACAGAGTACTGGCGGTCCGCTTGCTACGAGTTTCGAAATAATTTAAAAGCGCACTCGCTTGTAGCGTCCTCATCCACGCTACATTCGAAAACGCCCATCGTCATCGCATCGTATCGTTCACCTGAAAAGGCAAACGAAAGCACCTTTCCTTTCGCCTCCCGTCCGACAGCAATCTCCAAAGAGGAAGATTATGCACCACCACGATGTCTTATGGCATTCCCACTATTGGCAGGGTTCACAAACTCGCTGCTGTCATCTTTGAACAAATTACGACTGTGTGCGATTCTGTCATTACAGAATCGTCTATACAAAAAGTACCAAAGCGCTATTGGTACTGTATTACTTACAATTGCCGAGTTTGTTGAAGAGAACAAGCTGAAATTGCACTTCACAACTGACGAAAGTAAGTTAGAAGACGCAAATCTAACAACCAAACATGCAAAGGCAGCAGCGCTTACACAGTCGATTCGCGCAATGAATGAGGTTCGATACTTTTGAATTTGTCGATAGCTTTAGCTAAAATTGGCTTTGAAACTATCCAGATTGTTCGTGCCGAGCTCGTTCCTTACTTAATCAAATGCTTCAACCGCCTTTTTCCGGCGCCGTCGGCTACTGCACTCAGTGCTGCACATGCTTTCGCCAACGAAGTCAAAGTTTTCGATGAGATTATGCGTGAAAATGGATTGCTATTCGAAATGCCGTCTGATGAGATCGCAACGAACGATGTGGTACATGCAAAAGCAGATTTGTCAGAGACGACATCTGTGGACACAAATATTACTGTTGATGCGAGTGAGAAGAAGACGCATCTGCGTAAGTGATTCTCAGTAGATGCAGTATTGGGTCTGTACAATTGTCATTCTCAGCAATAAGTGACACTGTGCTTACCTCTACTTTTGTGATATATTAAGCATGATGATCATTCTCAGCTTCGCCGACCATTCTAACCCTGTCCTGCAACAGCCTGTCAAGACTTAACTTCTGTAAGTAGCTATGCGTTTATGAGGTTCTTTGAATCTAAAATTTATTGTTGTCACACAATTTACAATGAAGCATTAAGTCAGGTACTAATACTTACTACCCAAAATGAAGTGCAAACGTCTCGAGGCTTTGATCTGCTTGTGCGGGCATCTGCTATGATTCAATAATGAAATTAAGCCAGAAAAATGCACCTCAAAAATATTGAAAGCCAAAAAAGTACTCTTACAGGTCGAATGAGTTTCGTTAATAGTGATTTTTTTGCAAGATACACAATTGCAGGCAGCTCAGTAGCATCCATAAATACCTAAGCAGCTGATTGATGGACAAAGGTGGTCTTGGACTCGAGACCACCGGTGTCGTAGGGCTTTTCAGGCTGATATTTTGATGGTAAGCAGCACATCGTTAGACTATATCATTTGGCAGCAAAAATGCTATACGCAGTCCATCGTAGGTCATTTCGATGTTTAGACCTTTCTCGTTGCCCAGTTTCGGCAGCTCAATACTGTGTATGTGGTAGTCGAAGTCATGACTCATTCCTGTCAGCAAAGTACGTTTTGGCTTGAAAGTCGCAATTTCATCCATCACCTTTTGTAGATTCATGTGCGTGCTGTGATACTTGTCAATATAAAGTGCGTCAATCAGCAAAACATCAACGGGAGGTTTGCTTGTATCGTTTAGGAACTTTCTTGTTTCTTCTGGAATCTCACTCACATCGGAAATGTAGACGAATCTTGCACCTACCTCGAGTCCAAATTCGAATCCAAACGACGTGTATCCAGTACCATGAATGACCGGGAACGGGAAAAAAGTGATGCCACAAGCCTCGAATGGCTTCCAAGGAGTGAAAGCCTCAATTTGAAGCTTCGCAGTCCATCGAAATGGCTTTGGCCCTTTATCTGAAGCCGATGGTGAACTTTCATCAGAGATCAAATATGGGAATTTTGCAATAACTTCGCGACCCGTGACTTCACTGCAATGCACTTTCATCGCTATTGAAGGGACCTTCAACACTTCCTTACTTACTGGATCGATGGTATCCACAGTGGCCTGTACCTCACGCAGGTCGTCTATTCCTAACAGAGCGTCGGCGTGATCATGCGTTAGCACAATCGAGTGAACTGCTGAGATGCCAACTTGAGGAAATATCCGCAATGCTGCCTCACGAAAAGTTTTACCACAATCAATAAGGACATTCTTATCGGCTTTGATATTCCGCACAAGCAAACTTGGATTAAGTCGACGATTTTTAGAGTCCGGATTGGCATGCGCTTCGTTGCACACGCCACACGTTCTACTCAACACGCAGCGCATGGACGGCACCGATGACGATGGCCCGCAACCGAGAACGACCACTTCCATTGCATGAGATGACTATTTCTTAGGTGGAATAATGTACGTTACATAACCTTGCGATTACGTTCAGAGATTGATGGTTTTAGGATAAAAAGATAGAAGCTTTTCACGTGGACGATGTGTCAACAATAACAAACTTTGAGTGATTAATTTTATATCATGAGTACATCCACTTCGCTTGTGTAGTGGTGGCAAAATGGTGATCTTAGATCCGCAATTTATTTGTTAAGTCCAATACCTGATGTAACCATCAGTCAACGCTTTGTTTGCGAATGTGTAAGTGCGCTTTAAATTTCCGAACAGCTGGACGTCGGTAGCATGGCTTCAAAGCATCAAATTAAACATACGTCATCCATTAGTTAAGTTTCCTACAAAAGTATCTTGCTTTAAGTAAGGAATGAAGCTAATTTAGCTATTGTACTAAGGAGAAGTGTTGACATGAGCAATTGCAAATCGCAAATGTCACGTGATAAGTTGTGTCCAACTAAATGCGATTCAAACTATCTCGTCACTGCCATCATGTCGTATCTGCTTATCTCGCAAGACGTCGGGCATCGACATGCAGATAAATGGTCCGCCTACTCATTTGTTTGTAATGTTCAAGTGGTTCTTCGCACTTAAGCAGGCAATAATGACGCGTGGCAGCCGCTCACTTAGCTATAGTATAGTCCTTACAACTCTGCAGTATGTCGGCTTCTAGAAGACCCGTCTTCTAGAAACCCATTTTAGCCACGTAAGCACGATTCATCTCTTAAATTTTGTATTGGAGCTTGCACCAGGATCTTTAATATACGCGTCCAGTAAATCATTATCACTTTCGCAGTTAAACACACAGAAAGAAAGATGAATCTTTCGAAGATAATTCTTATTGCGGCGGCAGCTTGTGCCAACTCTGCGGTAGCTGAAGACTCGAAGGGTCCACGTGGCCCCGTAATTGGTATTGATCTTGGTACGACTTACTCTTGTGTGGGTATTTACAAGGATCAGAAGGTGGAGATCATTCCTAATGATCAGGGTAACCGTATCACGCCTTCATACGTTGCGTGGGATTCAAACGATGAGCGTCTGATTGGTGATGGTGCTAAGAATCAGGCTACGATCAACCCAGAAAAAACGTTGTTCGATGTCAAGCGACTTATTGGTCGTAAGTACAATGATAAGTCCGTGCAAGCTGACAAGAAGCTCTTGCCTTATGAGCTTGTTAACAAGGATGGGAAGCCTTTTATCCAGGTGGTGATCAAGGGTGAAAAGCGTCAATTTGCACCTGAGGAAGTTTCGGCTATGGTTCTTTCAAAGATGAAACAGATTTCCGAAGGCTACATCGGCCGTGAAGTGTTTGACGCTGTGGTGACAGTGCCTGCCTACTTTAATGATGCCCAACGCCAGGCCACTAAAGACGCTGGTACGATCGCTGGTCTCACGGTTCAGCGTATTATTAACGAGCCTACAGCTGCTGCCATTGCTTACGGTATTGACAAGAAGGCGCAAGGCGAGAAAAACGTTTTAGTGTTTGATTTGGGTGGTGGTACTTTTGATGTTACTCTTCTGGCAATCGATGGCGGTGTGTTTGAGGTGCTTGCCACTAACGGTGATACTCACTTGGGCGGTGAAGACTTTGATCAGCGTATAATGCAATACTTTATCAAGAAGTGGAAGAAGGACAAGAACATCGATATTTCTTCTGACAAGCGTGCCCTGCAGAAGTTGCGTCGTGAGGCTGAACGCGTGAAGCGTGCATTGTCTGCCCAAGCTCAAGCCCGTCTTGAGATTGAGTCGCTTCTCGATGGCGAGGACTTTACCGAATCTTTAAGTCGTGCTCGTTTTGAGAAACTCAATGAAGATTTGTTTAAGAAGACTCTTGGACCTGTTGAGAAAGTAATGAAGGACGCTGACCTAAAGAAATCGGAGGTTGACGAGATTGTACTTGTTGGAGGATCTACTCGTATCCCGAAGGTGCAGCAGTTGATCAAGGATTACTTCAACGGCAAGGAACCATCGCGTGGTGTAAACCCCGATGAAGCGGTTGCGTATGGCGCTGCCGTACAGGGCGGTATCCTTGGGGGTGAACAGGATGACTTGACTAAGGACGTGCTTTTGATTGATGTGGTGCCTCTTTCACAGGGTATTGAAACTGTTGGTGGTGTCATGACCAAGCTGATCAACCGTAACACTGTCATTCCCACCAAAAAGTCGCAAACGTTTTCAACGTACCAGGACAATCAACCCGCTGTACTCATTCAGGTGTTTGAAGGTGAGCGTGCTATGACTAAGGACAACCGTCTTCTGGGCAAGTTCGAGCTCACTGGATTGCCACCTGCTCCGCGTGGTGTTCCTCAGATTGAGGTAACGTTCGAGATTGATGCCAACGGCATTTTGCAAGTGTCTGCTGAGGACAAGGGAACAGGCAAGGCGGAGACGATTACGATCACTGCCGAGAAGGGACGTCTCTCCCAGGAGGAGATCGATCGAATGGTCCAGGAAGCTGCCGAGTTTGCCGACGAGGACAAAAAGGTTAAGGACCGTATCGATGGCCGCAACGCCCTGGAGGGATACCTATACAGCTTGAAGAATAATGTTGAGGAGAAATTAGAAGACAAGCTCAATGATGACGACAAGGATACTGTCTTGAATGCCGTACAGGACGCCATGGACTGGCTTGAGGACAACCAGGAAGCCGACAAGGAGGACTATGAAGCGAAACAGAAGGAAGTCGAGAAGCTTGTCAACCCCATCATGTCTAAAGTGTACCAAAGCGGTGGTGCTCCTGATGGTGATGATGATGACGACGATGACGACGAACACGACGAGTTGTAGACGAGCACCGCCTGGATCGCGGAATGCATTATGACAGTTTGTAGTCTCCGTTATATCTTAATTACAAGGTGATTTTTCTGAAATTTGTGAATAATAATTCTTTAGCGTTCGAACCGCATGCACCCTTTTTTCTAGCCGGTAAAGCTTATCAACTTCAACATACTTTCCCTCACTTCTGCGATCGCTGACGATGATACGACTTGTGAAATGTGTTGGACGAGATCCGGGTCGTGACGTGCTTGAAATTAAGGTGATAATTTCTACTGAAGAGCGCAACCAAATTTCGTCTCTTTCGCTGCCACACATGACGCGCATGGTTTCAGCATCCGAATCAACAATTTGGCGATGGAGGGAATTGCCAGTGGACAAGAAGTGAAGCTTCAAAGGGAAGAGGCAACTGTAATTACAGATGTTGCAGTTCTTCAGTACATACAGTGTCAAAGGCTTTGACCCAAGACGAACAACATCGCGATGAATGGCAAAATGATACAGCTGCAAAGGCTTCGTCATAGCATCTCTGGGGACCATTTTGTCTCCAATCGAGAAGAGAGTGACCTTTTATTCAGTCAAACACTCGGTCAAATCAGTGCATCAAGCCAGCGAAAGCACCAGGCATCCAGTGTCGTCGAAAAAGTCTTGTTTGAGCTCGTATGTAGCTACGCCAAACATTAGGCTCGGTTGCTTTTACCATCCACCTCATTTCTCAATCACAATTGTTCACATCAACACATTTCTGCTTGGGTTCATATACAGACCAGTAGTCAGAATGACGGACAGCTATCCAAGCAGCAGTTGTCGAAGCAGCATCCGTAGCTACGATTTCGAAAGCAGCGACAATAGCATGGTCTCGTCAAACTCAGCTCGGAATGTCCTGCTGACTCCCTCGTCCATTAATACACTTGTGACTGATCGGGAAATTTTTACTTTAGCAGCAAGTGTCGTACCCAAGCTTCGATCTGTTCTAGAACACCGCAAGGACATGCTACGCAGCAGCAGCGTCTGGCATGCACCATCGTCGCGCCGAAAGCAGCAATTACCATGTTGGGTCATCAACAGGAAGCTATATGGTGTCGAGATCTGCGAATTCGATCGTGCTAAGCTCCCACAAATCAAAAACATCGACAGCTCAAACTGGTTTCGTGGATCATCACGAGTTGCTGACATTCGTCACTCTATGATTGAGTCACGAGAGTCAGGTAGTACCTGCGATGCCCTTCTAGGAGGCCACACGCAATCTGAAAATCGAACACAAGAGCTACTTCAATGGCCGTCTAGTGATTTAGATATCTCGTACGCGGTTTCAGCTCACGTTACACTCAACTGTCAACTGAACGAGGCAATGACCATGCTTTTCAGCCGCGAGACGCTACAGTTCGATGCTAGTATGAGTGCTCTTTTTGGTGCAAGAAAGTATAGAAACGGCGATCTTTTAATCTCTCGTGAATTCCACAAGAATCGCTCGATGGAATACGATAACAACAGCATGTTCTGCGTAGATGACGAAGACTTAAATGATCTCTCGCAACCAGGATGGATTGCACTGCATTCCGTCGTATTGCGCCCACGCCGCTCACTTAATCCAATAACAGCAGCCACGCGGACAAGTCGTCGCCAGCGTCTTTGCTTTGCAGCGTATTCGCAACTCTGCCCTGACTCAAATGAAGCCTTTTACACCATGAAAACGTTACCTAAGCCCATGCACGACAAACTCACTGGTTGTAGAGACCAACGTGCTTCAGAACAGGTAATCCGGGGAAATTTGGACCATATTGCTGTTGGATATCACCTCAGGAGCACGTACAGCGACTTAAGCGGTCATCAGACGCGAATTGTCATGACAGCGTATGTTCACAGTCCACAAATATCAGATAAATCTCAAACGCGATCAAAATTTTGGGTGAAAGGAAATCCTAGCAATGGTGATCCAGTGACTTGTCAACGGCACTGCAAGCGATCGAAAGCCAATGCAGAGGCTAAATACGTTGTGAATCTTCTCGCGACAGCAACAACCACGTTCGAGCAACTCGTGCGGCGTCGACGATTGGGTAACCAACCATTCTTTCAGACTCCTGTAAACCGAAACACAGCTGAAGATACGAAATGCAGCGTATGTCTGAAGCACTTTGGACTGATGCGCTATCAACGTTTCTGTCAACTCTGTGCTAAGGGAGTTTGCCGTGAGTGCTCACGAAAAGTCGAGGTTGAACCATTCGCACGTAAAGTTCGTCGAAATCGTGTTTGCTTTGCTTGTGTAGCCAGTGTGGACGCTAGCGTGTTTAAGCAAGAGAACCCGCTTTTACACGCTTCGTTCTCCAAGATCTCAGTCGGAGAGGGCAAGACCAACAAACATGACCAAGAACGTGATGCAGCAGATGTGAATCCCTCGACCGCTTCTTACGACGCTTCGCTGAACTATACCGACTGCTCACGCAACTCACTTACAGCGCAACAAACACTAATTTCTCAGGCTTCTATTGAAGCACAATTGCACAGGCCAGACCGTAGTAGCAGTGCTGTCACAACGTCAACCTCTTTCTCATCCACATCTGGACGACAACTGGCTGACGCACTTTTTTCAAAGAATCCGCGCACTCGAGCACGTGCACTTGAAACTGTACGTCAAATACTGAAACAGGTCACATCCGAATCTACGTCAGCTTGTACATCTTCGACCTTCAAATCTCCAATGTCATTGTCTCCTTCTCATAACCCTGACGAAAAAATGATGGACAAATATATAGAGGCACGACTGCACCTATCGAATATCACGGTCAGCGAAGACACTGCATTTGAGAACCGAAGTGAAGACATATCTCGTATCCGATCGAATTATTATCATGACATCCAGTTCGGGACGCAGCGTCGGCGTTGTTATACAAGTGGTCAATGCTTTCCTTCTTCGACCTTCAATGAGAACTCCATCGCACCAAGACCATGGACTACAACCACCAATCTAGAGACGGAACTAGATTTAGATGATGGTCTCGACTCGGCAGCTTTGGACTCAATATGCGAAGTTGCAGCCGTCCGAATGCAATGTTCAATCGCGTACATTGTAGCGTTCAATGGTGCCCACAGCTCCCAAGCTCAGCGCATCGTTGGATGTTATGGAGCGCCAAGTCAATTTGCTGAGAAATATATGGCAATTTGTCCACTCTCTCTCATAAAAAGCGGCAAACCGTTTGTAATCAAAGACCCTGCATGTGACCCCCAGCTATCAAATCCAAGACTCGTGCGTAACGTTGACGTGCAGCTCTTTGCCGGGTTCCCAATTAAGTCACCTGACGGCACCGTCGTCGCTTGCTTATGTTTGATGAATACCACACGTTGCGAAAAGATTCCTCTCGAAAATCTCACAGCTATGCATGTGCTTTCAAAGCTCGCTTCCGACCTGTTTGAGGAGGAGGTAAACCCATACACGCCGCGTCATTAATGTGAGACTTAACTTTAATATGATGTTACTACAGAAAAGCACTTGTGATTTTGACATCATCTAGCTTCAACATTATGTTACTTAATCACTTAAACACCACTTCAATAAACCTTTTATCATTATCAAATGCATCTACCCAAGTGCCTTACTCGTGCTTCGGTGCTTGACAAAGTGGCTCCGCTTGTAGTACATCGTCAGCCAACGTACAAGCGAGCAGTAATTCTGTACGGTGATAAAACTGGATGGACAGGGTATGTGGCAGCAGCGACGTTATTTGGGGTAGCGATCTACATGAAGCTAGACGCATCCAGCAGCAACGTCGAGTTCAAATCGAGTGATGACCACTGGTGGATGAACCCAAATATCGAAAAGCGAGGACAGTATGCACTTTCAAAGGAGCTTGGTCGAGGAGGTACGATAAACGATATTGGGTGTCATTCAGGAGACTTTGCTCAGATTTGTTACTAAGCGTAGGTTTCTCAATCGTGCGTCTGGCCATTGACACGAAGACCAAACAGGTTGATCGAACAATTTTAGACTATAAGGTTGACATTACGCATGATGACTACCTAGACGTTAGCTGCAAAAATCTTTGATTCTAAGAGCTCATCAATGGAATCGATTCAAGCCGAGGTACCGCATTTTATCGACTTGATGGAGCTTGCAAAATGTGTTGAAGCGACTTACCCGCATCTAGATTAATATTTTGCGTCATCTCGGCACGCACCCGAACATTGTGTCGTTGCGGGATGTTTTATATCTCGAGAATGAAACAATTATGTTAACGGATTTGGTTGAAGGAGGAGAGCTCTTCGACTTTATCGTCAATATGGTACAGAGTATAGCTTTGAAGGACGTATAATTGAATATACATGTGTGTCTGACGCCACTTTCTGCTAGGGCTCCGTTTCTGAGCAAGATGCCGCACACTTGCTGCATGATGTTTGTCTGGCATTAGACTATGTGCACTCCCGCGGTGTTTGGTAAGACATTGTGGTTGATAAATGATGATGTGTACTTGTGATACCGTTTTCGTTTTCATGCTTCAGTCATTGTGATCTCAAGCCCGAGAATGTATTGCTGTCAGATCAATCTACCAAGGCCAATGTGAAAATTGCGGTATGAAAGTATCTTTATGCAGCCTGATGTTAAAAGAGATGATAGACATTGTTTGGTGTAGGACTTTGGGTCGAGCAGACGACAACAAAAGGGAGAGAAGATTGTTGATCACTTTCCGAATGGCACAGTGTAACCTCCACCATTACGCAATATTTTACGTCTACACGCTAATAGTATGGTTTCTTGTGTAGCGCGTATTGGGCCCCCGAAATTGTTTCGCTTCAGCCTCAGGACTTCAGTGTCGACATGTGGGCCTTTGGTGTTCTCGTACGACGTGATTATATGCTTTGCCTATGTTTATAATTGTTAAAGATGCATACCTAATCGCGTTAAATTCCTTTCAGGCTTACATCACACTTACTGGAGTCCATCCGTTCGACCCACGGGGAGACAAGTCAGACGCTGAAATTGTTAAGGAGATAGCTCATGGAAACTACGATGGTGAGTCTCGTCTTCGACGCCACGTTAACTAAACCGTATAAGATCGATATGATGAACTGGTTGCGTGTAGTGGAAAACAAATGGTATACAAGTCTCACTGCAGGAGCGAAGGATTTCTTAACTACTACATACCGACCCAATCAGGCGGTTAACGGCTAAGGAAGCACTACAACATTCATGGTTGAGTGGCATCTCCACGTCAACAAAACCCCTCGATAGTGCTTATACTCAAAGGCTTCAAGCATATCAGCGCTTGCAACAACTTCGTGCCAATATATTGGCGGTCGTCATGGGCGTGAATCATGCAAAGCTTGGTATAACGGATGATAGTGACGAGAAGCATCTGACTTCCTGCGGTAATGCGACCGTGAATAAAGATACCTTTAAAGAAACATTTGCTCTTTTTGACAAAGATGAGTCTGGCTGCATTGACCGGGATGAGCTGAAGGGCATGTTGCAAGCACTGGGACAGCAGCTTTCAAGGTTCAGTATATAATATGAATTAATTATAATAAGGTTAACGTATCATCTCATACATGAATTCTTATCATTCGCAGCTCCGAGATTGATAGCATCATGCGCCAAGCAGATACTGACGGTGACGGAAGAATTCAATTTACTGAGTTTGTGAGCATGATGAACCAGCGGTTACTTCGTCGGTATAGGCGTATATCATATGTGAGATTACTCCTTTCTTGGCCTCATTTGCGCTTTTTTGCCATTGCAGCGGGGAGTTGTCCAATGGAGATCTCAAAACAGCCTTCAATGTACGCTTTTTTTCTTGATTTGGCTTCGCTCACTTTTTTAATATATCTCACTCTCAAGATTTTCGATGTAAATCACGACGGACATATAACCAGCAGCGAACTCAAACACATTCTTCATATACTTGGGAACAAACACATGAGCATTGAAGAAGTTTACAAGATCATCCAAGCAGCCGACAGTAACGATGACGGAAAAATTGACTTTGATGAGTTTTGCGCCTTGATGCAACATCAGAAATAATGTTAATATTTTGTCAATATGAATGAATTCCTGGATTGCATAGCTGAAACACCGTATTATCAGTAGTGCGAGAACGATGAAGGATCCAATCATCCTATATTGCCCATGTATACAGTCGACCTGTCAATTGCTTTCCTTTTTCTCAAACCACGTGCATTCAAGCATTACACCATCGTAGTCGGCCCCTTATCATAAAGCAAAGGAGGAGCCTACTATCGTGGGCAGCGCTCACGCGGGTCTTCGGTACCGGTGAGGCGCCACAAATTCGTCGCTTGAGGCCCCTTCAGGCTCATAATCTGTAAGAAAGGAGTGATCTAAAGCAGATGTGGATGGACAAAGAACACGTCCACATTACACCATTTTATGGAAAGTACTGGTAGCTTAGACGTCGCCAACACAACAAACCGTTGCTCTGCTTTGTGCAGGGACGAATCCGTGACCTTCTTTATCTCTCTAGTAGACTCACTAAATGCTTCACAAAAGCAATCTCGATTAATCGAGCTCTGTGAAAGGTGGTAGTGCTTCCATCGACACAAGGTTTGGTCTTTGTGGAGGCATAGCTTATTCGTAGCATGTGAATATCTACGTAACCGCTATCAGGTCCCAGGCCACCAGCTTCGCCATCTCCCGGAACCATTTCATAAGCTAATTTATTGTCCTGTACCCAAGTTGACAACAGATGCCCAATTCCTGAAGGTGGTTCGGCTCGCCCATAGGACTTCATCGTACGCTTTCCCTGATTCGAGGCTGCGGTGAGTGCCGTGTTAAACGAAAAATATAACCTTTGATCCGCGAGGGTCATTATATTGACAATAATGGAGTCGTATGAATACCAACGTAGCTAAGTAACCAGAGCAGCATTGTGGTATTCGCTGGTATTAGATACCAAAAGTTGACGAACTGTATGCTCTTTAGGGCAAGCGGTAAACACCCTCACAGTGACATGTCAATTCTAGTAGGTCGGTCGTTTGCTAGAAAATGAGATTCAATTAACCTCATGGCGCTCTGAGAGATTCTCACCCTCTTTGAAGCTTGGTGTTGAAGATATGGGTCAGGTTTTTCGGCCGTTGAGATCAGCGTAGACGGCTATGTGAAGCCATAAAAAACCTATATACATTTGGGATAATCGTACAGCGCGCTACGGCTGGAATTAGAAAGGATTAGGCGGAGGCAAGTAGATACGAGGTCAGATACTACATTCGTTCGTCCCGCGACGGAGTAGTCTTTAATGTATCGAAGATTCTGTTAAGTATTTTAATACAATTTTGAGAGCTTACACCCAGATTATACGATCCATCCTAAGAATGGCCTGGCATGAGCGCCAAGAGCCGTGGATCGATCGGAAGACAAAGACGTCAGAAGCCACGCCAGAGCTTTTGAAGATCAGTCACTCGTAAGTGCCAATATGCGAACGCACCTTTGGTGCCGGACACGGGACTTACTAAAATCGAAGCGGGGCTGCCGTAGCTCTTTCGCTTAAATGTAGCATAGTTAATGTAACGGGGTTACATGAGAGTGACCCGTCACTCTCCCAAGGGAGCTGTGGTGT